>NC_140588.1:620228048-620231539 GCF_964204655.1 Triturus cristatus | reverse complement strand
TTATAAGTAACAAACAATGGTTCCCGCGGAATAGAACAATGATCTATATTGATAAACATATGCACAATCTCAGTGGGGAAGGGTTAGGATGATGTCAAAAGAAGAAGAGACCATATACACCTTTGTTCCTATTTACAATAGTTGTTTTATATATTTCAAATAGGTATACAAGTATATACAAAAGAGAAAAACAGTAGTGCGTAGTGTCCCCAGTGTGAATGGAACCTTAAAGCAAGAGTGACATATTATAATTTTAAGCATTGTCACATGCATTTTAACACGTTGAATTAATTTTAATGGGGCTCAATCATTTCAACGCATCTCATATGCATTTTAGCATGTGTCCTATTCCTTTCAATGTGTGTGGGAGGGGGGGGGGAGGGGAGGGGAGAGAGAGAGAGAGAGAGAGAACGAGAGAGAGAGAGAGAGAGAACGAGAGAGAGAGAACGAGAGAGAGAGAGAGAGAGACGAGAGAGAGAGAGAGAGAGAGAACGAGAGAGAGAGAGAGAGAGAACGAGAGAGAGAGAGAGAGAGAACGAGAGAGAGAGAGAGAGAGAACGAGAGAGAGAGAGAACGAGAGAGAGAGAGAGAACGAGAGAGAGAGAGAGAGAGAACGAGAGAGAGAGACGAGAGAGAGAACGTGAGAGAGAGAGAACGTGAGAGAGAGAGAACGTGAGAGAGAGAGAACGTGAGAGAGAGAGAACGTGAGAGAGAGAGAACGAGAGAGAGAGAGAACGAGAGAGAGAGAGAACGAGAGAGAGAGAGAACGAGAGAGAGAGAGAGAACGTGAGAGAGAGAGAACGAGAGAGAGAGAGAACGAGAGAGAGAGAGAACGAGAGAGAGAGAGAACGAGAGAGAGAGAGAGAGAACGAGAGAGAGAGAGAGAGAACGAGAGAGAGAGAGACGAGAGAGAGAGAGAGAGAACGAGAGAGAGAGAGAGAGAACGAGAGAGAGAGAGAGAGACGAGAGAGAGAGAGAGAGAACGAGAGAGAGAGAGAGAACGAGAGAGAGAGAGAGAGAACGAGAGAGAGAGAGAGAACGAGAGAGAGAGAGAGAACGAGAGAGAGAGAGAGAACGAGAGAGAGAACGAGAGAGAGAGAGAGAACGAGAGAGAGAGAGAACGAGAGAGAGAGAGAGACGAGAGAGAGAGAGAGAACGAGAGAGAGAGAGAGAACGAGAGAGAGAGAGAACGAGAGAGAGAGAAGAACGAAGAGAGAGAGAGAACGAGAGAGAGAGAGAGAACGAGAGAGAGAGAGAGAACGAGAGAGAGAGAGAGAACGAGAGAGAGAGAGAACGAGAGAGAGAGAGAACGAGAGAGAGAGAGAACGAGAGAGAGAGAGAACGAGAGAGAGAGAGAACGAGAGAGAGAGAGAACGAGAGAGAGAGAGAACGAGAGAGAGAGAGAACGAGAGAGAGAGAGAACGAGAGAGAGAGAGAGAACGAGAGAGAGAGAGAGAACGAGAGAGAGAGAGAGAACGAGAGAGAAGAGAGAACGAGAGAGAGAGAGAACGAGAGAGAGAGAGAACGAGAGAGAGAGAGAACGAGAAGAGAGAGAGAACGAGAGAGAGAGAGACAGAGAGAGAGAGAGAACGAGAGAGAGAGAGAACGAGAGAGAGAGAACGAGAGAGAGAACGAGAGAGAACGAGAGAGAGAGAGAACGAGAGAGAGAGAGAACGAGAGAGAGAGAGAACGAGAGAGAGAGAGAACGAGAGAGAGAGAGACGAGAGAGAGAGAGAACGAGAGAGAGAGAGAACGAGAGAGAGAGAGAACGAGAGAGAGAGAGAACGAGAGAGAGAGAGAACGAGAGAGAGAGAGAACGAGAGAGAGAGAGAACGAGAACGAGAGAGAGAGAGAACGAGAGAGAGAGAGACGAGAACGAGAGAGAACGAGAGAGAACGAGAGAGAGAGAGAACGAGAACGAGAGAGAACGAGAGAGAGAGGGAGAACGAGAGAGAGAGAACGAGAACGAGAGAGAGAGGAGAACGAGAGAGAGGGAGAACGAGAGGGAGAGAGAGAGAACGAGAACGAGAGAGAACGAGAGAGAGAGGGAGAACGAGAGAGAGAGAACGAGAACGAGAGAGAGAGGGAGAACGAGAGAGAGAGGGAGAACGAGAGGGAGAGAGAGAACGAGAGAGAGAGAGAGAGAGAACGAGAGAGAGAGAGAGAACGAGAGAGAGAGAGAGAGGGAGAACGAGAGAGAGAGAGAGAGGGAGAACGAGAGAGAGAGAGAGAGGGAGAACGAGAGAGAGAGAGAGAGGGAGAACGAGAGAGAGAGAGAGAGGAGAACGAGAGAGAGAGGGAGAAAGAGAGGGAGAGGGAGAGAGAGAGAGAGAGGGAGAAAGAGAGGGAGAGGGAGAGAGAGAGAGAGAGGGAGAAAGAGAGGGAGAGGGAGAACGAGAGAGAGAACGAGAGAGAGAGGGAGAACGAGAGAGAGAACGAGAGAGAGAGGGAGAACGAGAGAGAGAACGAGAGAGAGAGGGAGAACGAGAGAGAGAACGAGAGAGAGAGGGAGAACGAGAGAGAGAGCGAGAGGGAGAACGAGAGAGAGAGAGAGAGGGAGAACGAGAGAGAGAGAGAGAGGGAGAACGAGAGAGAGAGAGAGAGAGAGAGGGAGAACGAGAGAGAGAGAGAGAGGGAGAACGAGAGAGAGAGAGAGAGGGAGAACGAGAGAGAGAGAGGGAGAACGAGAGAGAGAGAGAGAGGGAGAACGAGAGAGAGAGGGAGAAAGAGAGGGAGAGGGAGAGAGAGAGAGAGAGGGGAGAACGAGAGAGAGAGGGAGAAAGAGAGGGAGAGGGAGAGAGAGGAGAGAACGAGAGAGAGAACGAGAGAGAGAGAGAGGGAGAACGAGAGAGAGAGCGAGAGGGAGAACGAGAGAGAGAGGGAGAAAGAGAGGGAGAGGGAGAGAGAGAGAGAGAGGGAGAACGAGAGAGAGAGGGAGAAAGAGAGAGAGAGGGAGAGAGAGAGGGAGAACGAGAGAGAGAACGAGAGAGAGAGAGAGGGAGAACGAGAGAGAGAGCGAGAGGGAGAACGAGAGAGAGAACGAGAGAGAGAGGGAGAACGAGAGAGAGAACGAGAGAGAGAGGGAGAACGAGAGAGAGAACGAGAGAGAGAGAGAGGAGAACGAGAGAGAGAGCGAGAGGGAGAACGAGAGAGAGAGAGAGAGGGAGAACGAGAGAGAGAGAGGGAGAACGAGAGAGAGAGAGAGAGGGAGAACGAGAGAGAGAGAGAGAGGGAGAACGAGAGAGAGAGAGAGAGGGAGAAAGAAGAGGGAGAGGGAGAGAGAGAGAGAGAGGGGAGAACGAGAGAGAGAGGGAGAAAGAGAGGGAGAGGGAGAACGAGAGAGAGAGGGAGAGGGAGAACGAGAGAGAGAGAGAGAGGGAGAACGAGAGAGAGAGAGAGAGGGAGAACGAGAGAGAGAGAGAGAGGGAGAACGAGAGAGAGAGAGAGAGGGAGAACGAGAGAGAGAGAGAGAGAACGAGAGAGAGAGAGAG
>NC_140588.1:620035548-620225548 GCF_964204655.1 Triturus cristatus | reverse complement strand
CACAAAGATAGTGTGTTATCATAGAGACGTTCAAGTCCCCACAAAGATAGTGTGTTATTATAGCAATGTTTAAGTCCCCACGGAGATAGTGCATGAATGTGATTGTGTTTAAGCCTTCATTAAAATAGGGCCCGATTCACAAAGGTAAACTTAGATAAAAAGTCTAACTTTACTACTTTTCAATATTCACAAAGCCCCATACAAAGAATGTGAAGCGGATTATGTTCAATTCGAAGCAAACACAAGGAGATGATGGACGGAGTGCTGAAACTTTTCAGTCACTCGCTCACAGTCACAGATCTGGGTTAAATCCATCATTGTTCTTTAGTTCACTTCGCCACCCCAGTTCAGACTCCGCTATATGCAAATCAGTCTTGACCCTGTGCCTCATGGGAACAGTCCAGCCCGAACTGCCAAGCCAGGTCTTCCCTTCATTGGAAACAAGCATTCTGCGACCGGTTTTGGGATAACACCTCCTCATTAGCCAGGCTTGCTTGAATCCAGTGGAAAAGTGATCAAGGGACCCACGTCTGGGCATACCCCGCCAACATAGGGTGAACAAAGCGAACACAAGGAGATGATGGACGGAGTGTTGAAACTTTTCAATCACTCACCCCCAGTCATAGATCTGGATTGAATCCATCATCGTTCTTTAGCTCACTTCGCCACCCCAGTTCAGACCCAGTGTATGCAAATCAGTCTTGACCCTGTGCCTCATGGCACCCCCTGGTGCTTCAAATAGTAACAGAGCTTGCGTTTAGTTACAGGAATGCTCGAGTCCCTACAGAGATGGTATGCTTTTATAGTAATGTTCAAGTCCCCACAAAGATAGTGCGTTATTATAGCGATGTTTAAGTCTCCACAGAGAGAGTGCATGAAGATGATTGTGTTTAAGTCCTCATTAAAATAGGGTCCGATTCACAAAGGTAAACTTAGACAAAAAAATCTAACTTTTCTACTTTTCAGTTTCACAAATGTAAGCTTAGACCAAAAGTCTAACTTTACTACTTTTCAGTATTCACATAGTCCCATACAGAGAATGCAAAGCTGATGATGCTCGAGCCAAAACAGAGCTTGCGCCTAGTTACAGGAATGCTCAAGTCCCCACAGAGATGGTGTGTGACAATAGTATTACCATTGTCGCCAAAGAGAATGAGTGTGATTATAGACATGAACAGGTCCCCACAGAGAGAGTGTGTGATTATAGAGATGTCGAGGTCCCTACAGAGATGGTGTGTGACTATAATATTGCCCCGGATGCCAAAGCGAATGTGTGAGATCATAGACATCCCTAGGTCCCCTCAAATACCTAGACCCAACTAAACCCCAAAAATTAACTTGCCACCCAAAAACCCATACCACCATAAAAATCCCTTGTTACCCAAATACCCATACAAACACTAAACCTTAAATTATTCATTGCCACCTAAAACCCCATACCAGCCCTAACCCCTAAATGTTCCCTTAGCACCAAAAACCCAGGCCCAACCTAAATCCTAAAAAATCCCTTTCCACCCAAATAACCACACCCACGCTAAACCTTTAAAACCCTTGCCATCCAAAAACCCATACACACTGTAAAATCTACAATATCTCTTGCCACCAAAAAACTCCCGCCCGCCCTAAACCCTAAAAATTCCCTTGCCACCCATAAAACCCCTACCCACCCTAAACCCTGAAAAATCAATTACCTCTCAGAAACCTACACCCACCCTAAACCCTAAATATTCACTTGCCTCTCAAATAGCCATGCACACGCTTAAAACTCCCTTGCCACCTAAAAACCCATACAAACACTACACCTAAACGATTCATCGGCACCCAAATACCCATACCCAGCCTAAACCCTAAAACCCTAAAATATTCCTTACCACCCAAAAATCAAAACCCACTTGAGACCATAACATTTCCCTTGTCCCCAAAAACCCACACCCACCCTAAACCTTAAAATTTCCCTTGCCACACAAAGAACCATAACCCTAAACCCTAAAAAATCCCTTGTCAATCAGAAACCCATAACAACCCTAGAAATAAAAATACCCATGCCACCCTAAACCTTAACAAATCCCTTGCCACCCAAAAACCCACACCCACCCTAAGCTCTAAATATTCCCTTACCACCTAAAAAATAAAACTTACGCTAAACCCTAAACATTCCTTGTGACCCTACCCCCAAAAATCCCTTACCACCCAAAAACCCATACCTACCCTAAACCCATAAAAATATACTGGCCACCCAAAAACCTATACCCAAAGAACTGAAAAAGTACCTTACCACCCAAAAACACACATCCACTCTAATCCCTAAAACTTCCCTTGTCATCGAAAAACCCATACCCACCCAAAACCATAAATGTCCCTTCCCCCAAAAATCCACACCCATTCTAAACCTTAGAAATTCCGTTGCCACTTAAAAAACCACACCCTTCCCAAATGCTGGGAAATCACTTACAACTCAAAAACCTACATACGCCCTAAACCCTAAAAATTCACATGCCTTCCAAAAACCCATACCCACCCTGAAAAATCCCTTGCCTTCCAAAAATCCACACCCACTCTAAATATAAAAAATTCATTTGCCACACCCATCCTAAATGCTAAAATTTACCTTGCCACCCAAAAACTTATACCCACACTAAACCCTAAAAATTCCCTTGCACCTAAAAACCCATACCCAACCTAAACCCTAATATTTCCCTTGCTACCCAAAAATCCAATCTTACCCTAAACCCTAAAAAATCCCTTACCACCCAAATACCCACACCCACCCTAAAAACTAAATATTCACTTGCCAACCAAAACAACCATACCCACCCTAAACCCTGAAAAGCCCTTATCACCTAAAAACCTACTTACCCTAAACCCTAAAAATTCTCTTTCTGCACAAAAACCCACACCAACCCGAAACCCTAGAAATCCGCTTGTGACTCAAAAACCCATACACACCATGAACCATAAACCCTATAATCCCTTGCCACCAAGAATACGGCACCCATCCTAAACGCTAAAAATTCAATTGAAACCCACAAAACTCATTCCCCCTCAACCCTAAAAATCCCTTACCACTCAACCTATACAAACACTACACCTAAACGATTGATAGCCACCCAAAAACCCATACCCAGCCTAAACCCTAATAAATCCCTCACCACCCAAAAACCCATACCCACCCTAAACCCTAACATATCCCTTGTCCCCAAAAATCCAGACCTACCCTAAACCTTAAAACTTTCCTTGCCACCCAAAAAAGATACTCCTCCTAAACCATAAAAAAATCTCTTACCGCTCCAAATCCTACACCCACCCTAAATCCTAAAAATTCACTTGCCTCCAAAAAGCCCATACAGACACTACACCTAAATAATTCATTACCACCCTAAGAAAATCCTTACCACCCAAAAATCCATACCCACCCGAAACCATAACGCTTCCCTTGCCCCCCAAAATTCACACCCACCCTAAACCTTAAAAATACCCTTAACACCCAAAAAACCATACCGACCCTAAATCCTAAAAAAATCCCTTACCAATCACAAACCCATACCCACCCTAGAAATAAAAATTCCCTTGCCACACTAAACCTTAACAAATCCCTTGCCACCCAAAAATCCAAACCACCCGAAGCCCTAAAAATGCCCTTACCACCCAAAAAAACGATACTCACACTAAACCCTAAAACTTCCTTGCGACTCTAACCTCCCAAAAATCCCTTACCACCCGAAAACCCATACCTACCTTTAAAAAATTCCTCGCCTCTCAAAAACTTATACCCACCCTAACCCCACTAAAATTCTCTGGCCACCCAAAAAACTATACCCAACCTAAACCCCAAAAAGTACTTTACCACACAAGAAAAACACATCCAGTCTAATCCCTAAAAATTCACTTATCCAAAAATCCATACCCACCCAAAACCATGAAGTTCACTTGCCCCCCAAAAATCCACACCCACTCTAAACCTTAAAAACCTTAAAAAATCCTTTGCCACTTAAAAACCCACACCAATCCCAAATGCTGAAAAATCCCTTACCTCTCAAAAACCACCCTAAAAATTCCCTTGCCACCCAAAAACCATACAAACACTACACCTAAACGATTCATTACCACCCGAAAACCCATACCCAGCCTAAATCCCAAAGAAATCCCTTACCACCCAAAAATCCATACCCACCCGAAACCATAACATTTTTCTTGCCACCAAAAATTCACACCAACCCTAAACCTTAAATTCCCTTGCCGGCGAAAAAACCATACCCACCCTAAACCCTAAAAATTACCTTACCACCCAAATAAACTATACACGCGCTAAACCCTAAAACTTCCTTGCGACCCTAATCACCGAAAAACCCATACCCACCCTAACCCCATAAAAATTCTCTGGGCACCCAAAAAACTATGCCCAACGTAAACCCCAAAAAGTACCTTACCACACAAAAAAACACATCCACTCTAATCCATAAAAACTCACTTATCATCCAAAGACCCATACACACCCAAAACCATGAATTTCCCTTGTCCCCCAACAATCCACACCCACTCTTAACCTTAGAAAATTCCTCTGCCACTTAAGCACCCACACCCATCCCAAATGCTGAGAAATCCCTTACCACTCAAAAACCTACACACACCCTAAACCCTAAAAAATCCCTTATCACCCAAACACCCATACCCACCCAAAACCCTAACATATCCCTTGCCCCCAAAAATCCACACCAACCCTAAACCTTAAAATTTACCTTGTCACCCAAAAAAACATACCCACCCTAATCCCTAAAAAATCCCCTGCCATCCACCCTAAAAATAAATTTCTCTTGCCACCCTAAACCCTAACAAATGCCTTGCCACCCAAAGACCCATACCCACCCTAAGCCCTAAACATTCCCTTACCACCCAAAAAAACGATACCCACGCTAAACCCTAAAGATTCCTTGTGACCCTAACCCCAAAAACCCATACCCACACTAACACCATAAAAATTCACTGGCCACCTAAAAAACCATACCCAACCTACAACCGAAAAGTACCTTACCACCCAAAAACACACATCCACTCTAATCCCTAAAAATTCCCTTATCCAAAAACCGATACCCACCCAAAACCATGAATTTACCTTGCCCGCCAAAACTCCACACCCACTCTAAACATTTACAATTCCTTTGCCTCTTAAAAACCCACACCCATCCTATATGCAGAACATTCCCTTGCCACCCAAAAACTTATACCCACACTAAACCCTCAAAAGTCATTTGCACCTAAAAAACCATACCCACCCTAATCCTAAAAAGCCCTTATCACCTAAAAACCTATACTCACCCTAAACCCTAAAAATTCCCTTGCCGCACAAAAACACCCAGTGACCCTAAACCCTACAAATCCCCTGGTGATTTAAAAAAGCCATACACACCATAAACCCTACAAAATCCTTTGCCACCAAAAATACCACACCCATCCTAAACTCTAAAAATTCTATTGAAACCCATACTAGCCCTAACCCCTAAATGTTCCATTGCCACCCAAAAGCCATGCCCACTTTAAACCCTAAAAATTCCCTGGCCACCCAAAAACCAATACCTACCCTAAACACTAAAATAATCCCTTACCATCCAAATACCCACACCCACCTTAAACCCTAAATATTCCCTTGCAAACCAAAGAACCCATACCCACACTAAACCCTAAGAAGCCCTAATCACCTAAAAACCTATACTCACCCTGAAAATCACCTGGCCACCCAAAATCCCACACCACCCTAAACTCTCAATAGTCCCTTGCCACCCAAAAACACATACCTACCCTAAACCGTAAGGCAAACCTTACAACCCAAAAACCCATAACCACCCTACAACCCTTAATTCCTCTTCACCCAAAACCTCATACTCACCCTAAACCATAAGATTTCCCTTGCCCCACAAAAACCCACACAAACCTAAAACCTTGAAAATTCCCTTGTGACTCAAAAACCCATACACACCATAAACCCTACAAAATCCCTTGCCACCAAAAATACCACACCCATCCTAAACGCTAAAAATTCCATTGAAAGCCATATCCACCCTAAACCCTTTTCATGCGTCACTCTATGCCTGAAAGGGTTTTCTTTGAACTTATACTGGGTGCTCCCTTGTGTCTGGACAAAGCTATGCCTCTCAAGAGCTCTGAGAGCGAAACACGTGCCAGGGGTTGCTTTTATTTATTTCAGGTTGGCTTGGATGGTATTTTACCAATCCAGAGCTGTAATACTGTGGCTGGAGTGGAAAAAGGGTTTGGCCATTTTAACAGCTCGGCATGGATAGCACTGTGCTAATCCTACGCTTAAAGACTCTGCTGTGGAAATGGTAAGACTATGGGGCTCATTATGATAGTGGGCTGCCGTTGGCGGATTCACCGCCAAATTGCAGCCATTCTCCGCCTGCCATATTATGATGGCAGGCTGTTTGCTGGCGGACGAGAATTCCGTCCGCCACAGACAATCATTCCGATTGCCTGGCGGACCCGGAAAGCATTCCCAGAATGGTGGCAGTACCTAGCAGGCACCGTCCTCCATAATAGAATGCCTCATCTCCGCCAGCCTTGAAAGGCTGGCGGAGATTGACTTCGGGGGCCCGTTGTGGGTTCTGTCTGTGTTTGGGGGGTGGTCCATTTGCAGGGGTACCCATGGTTCCCCCCCCCCCCCCCTCAAATTTCCCAGCACGAAGTGGCAGGCACTGCGTGGTGCCTGCCACGTAGTGCAGGGAAATGCCATGCATGCCAGCAGCATCGTCTGCAATGTTAAAGACCCAGGATGCGCCCACCATGCTGGCGGGCACATAATAATTTGTGTAGTGGGACTGCCGCATGGCTGGCGGCTGGTTCCACACACCGCAACAAGTCTGCCCACCATCGTAATGAGCCCCTTTGTCCCTTTCTGAGAGCAATGCCATCGCAGCATACCAGAGTAGAATAATAGAAACCCATTCAAAGCAAGAAAGAATCTTCCCCAAATGACGTAATTTCACGTGGCCTGATCGTAAATTGTGTGACCATGGGATAATGAAATTAATATTAGTACAGCAATAAAAAAAGAATAAGGATAGCACATCTATCTGAAATGCAGGTAAATCTAATGTTTTGTTGTTACCTTCTCAGAATAGAGTAAAAACGCAATGTGGACTTATTGATGAAGAAGAGGTAAAAAAGAAACTAGTACAAATTAAAAAAAAAAGTACAGTTTGACATTTCATTGCACCAGCTTTAGAAACTAAAGTGCAGTGTCAGTACAATCAAAATACATTTTGCCATTACAGAAGGGAGAGGTTGCCTGCCGCTATATCTTCAGAGCTTGGGCCAAAAGGTTGTACTAATTTTAGTTTGTCACTTGATTATTTTAAAAGAAAAGATGATTAATGATCAAATAATAAGATTAATTCTATTCAGCAACCAGACCTCTCGCCTAATTATCCTCATCTGGCCAAGAAACTTTGCTACAGCAGATGCATAAAATAGGCGTGGTCTGCGCTAAGAATTCCGAGGTCAGTAAATCTGCTTCGGGTCCATATTTGCCTATAGATGTGTTTGATTTATTGCTGACATGAACCAGCATATACATCACACTAGAGGGTTCATAACAATTGGAGTGAATAGTCACATCCACATCACCACTCCAAACTATATTCCTCACAAAAAGTAATGGGATGCTGATTTGGAAATATTGACCACGGTGTATCTGATAACCAAGGAAAAAAACGACACTGAAGACTGGAAAGGGAAATCTTTACTTTTAAAGACGAGAACACCTTGTAGATAATTAGGATTTCATCATTCATTTGCGATATTCACATCCGTCAATAAATTTGTGATCTCTTCATGATATTGTGACTGACTGTAAATGCCCATTTCTTGACATGACGGAATATACAGGACTGGCCTTTGATGAAGATACAGTACAAGCAATACTAGATACACCCAGTATCCTTGATACACATATTTCACAAACTTTTTCCAATTCAGAAGAGTGGACGAAACTTGGTAACATTAAACACAGGTACGCACTATTCTGCATGCTGCTATTCTAACTGAGTATCTTAGAGGCAATATAGCTCCCCCTGGCCTGATTGTATCTAATGCCCCTAGACTTTTTCTGGATATTAAACTGTTTGTTACCAATTGGTCAAAAATAGCCTGGCGCTGTACTAGAGACTGGTTAGTCCTTATAATCACTACAGCTAAAGAAACAGCAGATTTATTACTTATTGAAATTCAATCTTTAGAAACACAACTTAAAACAGGTATACAGATTACTGCCTATAAAAAAGAAGTTAGACGAAATATATCTAAAAATTTGAATGAGGTGAAGGACGACCTGGTTAAGTACAAAATTGGTAAATTGAATAAAGATCTTGATAGATTTACCCAAGAGAAGGTGTATCCTTGCATCACAGATGGTTATCAGGCTAATCTTAACAAGAAGATAAATAAGAAAGGTACACGTGGTTGGCATAGAGATACTGACGAGTGGACCTCCAACTCAGATGAGTGGAGTGATTCCAACGATTCAGACACAGAACAAACTACCTTCCGTCAACCTAGGAGAGGTAGAGGGAGGGGTAGAGGTTTTTCGTATCCACTAAATCAACAAGCACCCTGGTGGCCCCCACAACCATGGGCTTTTCCGCCGCCTCTTTACAATCCATGTCCACCTTATGGGGGCCCTTCTTACCAACCTTTTTTGGGCCAGGACAGAGGACGAAGAGGACAAAGGAGAGGCAACAGAGGACAGACTCTGGAGACTCCACGGGTCAACTGGGATATGAACCAGCATATCCCAAACCAACAAATAGGACGTGGCAGATGGATTCTTGAGTTTTTGTATGTAGGACATAACACATCTTCATTTGGGGCCCTAATATGTGTAAATGTTTTAAGGGGCAATATGCCAACCCTACATTGAAAATACAGCTTCCTGTCTAGAGGGACAGTGATGTCATCCCAATAAGGCACTTGAAGTCTAAGAATCTCCCCATCGATTGATGAAAGGACGCTTGCTTTAACCATATTTTTGCCACCCCAGTGTCAATATTGTTTTTTTAACGCCTTGACCGCCAATGATGGTTTAGAAAGTTGATTGTCCCAAAGAATTCTCAGACCTATAGCTGTTAATAACTTTATTTGCCTATGCCATTTGATTTTATGAAATCTGTCAACCTCCATCACATCCTTTAGGGCCTTGGTGCACTGGGCAAGTTGAGGTTTTTGCCATATTAGTCTCCAAAATGGAAATGAGCGGAGTCTAGCTCTAGCTGCTAGAGTGTTCCTTACCACGTCAATCATCAGGGCTTCAATGAGGTACTCGGTGGCAACCAGGCTAAGTTTCTCACAAACCTATTTTCGGATCTAGTCAGGGAAGATAAGTTTGAAAATCCCCAAAGTTCTGATCCATATAGAACTGAACTAACTGCTTTGGCATCCTAAATCTGAAGTACTGGTGCAATGGGTTTGCCTATGTTTATGTGTCAGTAGTTTCACCTGGTGTTTCCATGAGAGGTTGGAAGATAGAATAACACTAAAATAATTGATAACATCTACCCTCTCGAGTGGTGTACCCCACAGCTCTAATCTGCCTCTGGATGACTTATGTTTTTTAAAGGACATAAAAGTTGTCCTAACAGAATTGATCTCTAGATATGAGCAGAGCAAAACTTCCTGAAACTGGATATTGTGTGCTGGAGTGTCTTAGAGATCAATAAGGTATTGTCCGCAAATGGCAATATAGGTGTCTTTGTACCAGCCAGAAAAGGGACATCAGTTTGTGAACTAGAAAGAAAAATTAACAATATCATTAGGAAATAGGGAAAACAAGGTAGCGCCAGAACGCAGCCTTGGCAGACTCCTTTATTAATGAGGAACCAGTCAGATACTTGGCCCTGGCAACCCCAGTGAACCTGTGCATATTTTTCCTCATGTATACGAATCAATAAACTCAGGAGGTTCTTAGGAATACCCTTGTCGCACAGCACTACAGAAGGAGAAAGCAAAAAACCTGGTCCATCATGGATATTTCTTTCGAAAACCTGCCTGGAATTATGATGTCATTATCTATAGTCCACTCCTGTATTTTGCCCAAAACTAGACGAGCAAAAATGTTTGTATGCAGTCGATCAGACTGATTGGCCTGTAATAACACTGGAGCAATCTATCACCTTTTTTATATATTGGGATGACCTCCGCTTCCTTTCAGGAGTCAGGTATTGGGGCTCTGCGTGCAATAGCGTTTGACAGAGAGAGGCTATGTCAGCACCAGTTTGCTCTATCCTGCAGAAATTTGTCTTCCGGAATGCCATCTGGTCCTGGTGCCCTGTTTCTGGCAATTGCATCCAAAGCAAGGGAAACATCATCTAGATCAAAGCAAAGGTCAGATATGAGTGTATACTCACAGTAAAAAAACAAAGGTTAAAGTGATGTTATAAACTCTAAATACACTGAAATTCAAACTGAAATAGTTAACTAAACAAACTGTAACTCACACTTCGTCATGCAGAAGTTTGGCACCAATTATACCATTTCACATGTCATCCATCATTGATGTTATCAGTGATGTCACAGAACATTTCATAAGTGATGTAATATGTGAGGTAAGTAACGCATGACGAAGGAGCTATTAATTCAAAATTAAGTTGATAGCGATGTGAATTTTTTATATTGCTCTGAATTTATATATATATATGTGTATATTTCCTACTGGCGCTCGCCAGTAGGTAGTTATAGTTAGGACCACGTTTCCATAGGAAATCCGCAACATTCTATTTTGAATAACTTTGGCGCCGGTCGACGAATCCTCGCGAATTTTTCAAAATAGGTGAGGCGCTACGCTCAGCTCCTACCCTGAAAGTCTCGGGGGGGATTCGTCAAGCGGGGGCTGAGATAAAAGGGGGGTCCCAAAACGCTTTTTTCCCATGCATTTTTCCATAGGACCTTTAGACACAGCTACAGCCCGAACGGCTGAACAGAATTACTTGAAATTTGGCAGAGAGGTAGTCCTCAGGTCAAGGAAGTGCCTTTTGTAGGTTTGGTGTAAATCTGTTCAGTAGATTCAGAGAAAATAGCCTTTAAATCAATATATATATCTGAGCCAGCTTACGGTGCGCTTACGGTGCGCTTACCGTACGCGTACTGTGGCGTGCGTGAGCGCGATTTTGATTGGCTGTTAGATCTTAGTAAACATTCGAATCGGTCGAAACCAGGAAGTGGCGGCCGCCATTTTCTCTCTCGCTCTCTGAGTTGGGCAGCAAAAACGATGCCAAAAAATGTCGAAAGAGGCAGTTTCTTGAGATCCTAACCACCCAGCATTGATATAGGGGTCCCCAAACAACCCCCAAGCCCAAATAAAAAAAAAAATTTTTTTCAGAAAATCGCCGATTACGCTTACCGTATGCGTACGGTAAAAAATGTTTTAAAAAAAAATTATCCACACCCTCCCCACCCCGTGTGCAAATGGTGCCCGAAGGACACCATTTGTGCATGGCTTATTACAAATAAGAAATAAACAAAGAATAAATTTCACAAAGATGTGCATAATATGTCCCCCATGTGCGCACGGTGCGCGAAGCGCATCGTGCGTACATGGCCCATCCCGCATAACGTGGGGACGCTGTGCGCGCAGCGCACCGCGTGACCACCGTGCGTGCACGGCACTAACTGCGTAAAGTGGGCGCGCGGTGCACGAAGCGCACCGCGTGCTCACTGTGCGCGCACGGCGCGCGAAGCGCACCATGCGCGCACGGAACGAACTGCGTTAACTGGGCGCGCACGCCACGAATGGCGTAAAGTAACTTAGCATTTAAAAAACCGTACAAATTCACTGAAAAAACCATAGGTTTCACACGTTATATTTAGGAATTAGCATTTAAAAAACCTTGCAAATTCACTGAAAAAACCATAGGTTTCACACATGTTATAGTTGGCTGTACATTTCACTCGTAAAAAACCAATGAAATTCCCCCGTTATAGTTAGTGCAGGCAACTATAACTCACGCGACCGCAATCTTCTGCTGATGACATATGTGTCTTTATGAAAAAAAAATATTTGTAATATATGTATAGCTAAAATTTAATGGAAGAAGACATGGGCAAATAAGTGTCTAAATACAGTATTAGCATCAGCAGAGGATTGCGGTCGCGTGAGTTATAGTTGCCTGCACTAACTATAACGGGGGAATTTCATTGGTTTTTTACGAGTGAAATGTACAGCTAACTATAACATGTGTGAAACCTATGGTTTTTTCAGTGAATATATATATATATATAGTATATTAATTTCTAACATAAATACTTTATTCATTTTTAAACCTTGATAAACTTTTTACATTTTCATTATACTTTACCACAGGGAGATCACCACATTTCATCCTCATACAAAAGTGATGCATATGTGGTGCAAAGGGTTGTGTTGGAATTTACTTTCCAGTTAAAGTCCCGATTTCTGTTGAAAAGTTGCCAAGAGTAATGCAAAGTAGTGCTCCATGCCACTTTGCGCTATCTTGTAGTAAGGGAGCATTCCATGGGTGGTGTAGTGGCATTCCCATTGAACCACCCATGGGTTTTGGTGCAAATCCCTATCTACTATCATTTGTAGATGGTGTTCCAGGTGTGTGAGATAAACATGGACTTTTCCTGCATGTACTGTGAGAGACATAGAGAGAAAAGCTTGCTGTGCTGAGTATAAGTAAGCTTGCGCTACCACTGCCCAAGCTTTATACTTGTTTTGTGTGTGATAGAAGTAGTACTTCTTTAACCTGTGCTGTACATATTCTGTCTATACAAGAAAAAGGTTTTCAGTTCTACCAATGGTGCTACAACTGTTCAGTGTGTTTGGAGCATGCATTGGTGTAAACTGAATAGTACCTATTGTATATGTGTGAGGGAAATGTAGTCTATTTACAATCCCTTGTTCTGTACACGTGAGCGAAGAATATATGACATTACAACACAAACCATTACAACGCATGCTTTTACAACACGGTTTTTACATGGCAACTACCATTTCATCGCATGATTTTACAACACATGCCATTACAACGCGTTTTTTAAAACTACCATTACAACACATTCCATTACAACACATTCCATTACAACACATTCCATTACAACACATTCCATTACAACGCATACCTTTACACCGCATACCATTACAGCGCAGAATACTTTTAGGGCAACAGTAGGGTAAGTGTTAGATAGTGTAGGTGTAAAAATGACTATTCCCACTCCAGTGAGTGCAACAGTGGGTTAGTTTTGGATATTGTAGTGTTAAACATTGATATTCCTACCCCAGTGAGTGCAACAGTAGGGAAAGTGTTGGATAGTGTAGGGGTAAAAATTACAATTCTCATCCAACCCAAAACCCATACCCACCTTAAAGCTAAAAAATCTCCATTACTTACCTTATAATGTGTTGTAATGGCATGAGTTGTAATGGTATGCATTGTAACGGCATGCGTTGTAGTGATTTGTATGTTTCCTGTCCTGTAAGGGAAATGACACTTGCAACACTAATGTCTAAAACTTTGTTTTCTGTATTTTTGGAAGCTAGTGATGTTGCTTGTTCTATACCTGTTAAAATAACTAAGATTATTCAGGACTCTTGATGCTCTATGCTGCACCTATTGTATAGCCCTTAATATAAGTTTAGCAGTGAAGGGTAAAATACTGTTATACCCAGTTGTAACTGGCCTTGTGTTTTCAGACTCAGATTTTCTTGCTGCCGAAACACAAGTATAGGAACACAAGACCCAAATGTACCCGTTGTGAATTAACCCCCCAGAATGTCTGTCTGGTATAAAGAAAATTGAGGCGGAGCTGCAAGACTTTCCTCACCTCGCCCCTAAAGCCCCACCCAAATTAGCCCATCCTATTGCACTTAGGGGGAGCAGGTAATGTTGACAACCCATTTGTTCCCTTTTCCCTTGCCCCTGTTCCCTTCCCCAATTCCTCACAGTCCCTGTATTCCCCATCAGAGCAGGTGCTAAATGTGAGCATTATTCCACATAGAACTTGAAATTCTATGCAGAATTTCCACCTGAATAAATGGGTTTACAAATTATTCAAATCAGGTTTCTGCCCCGCCCTGGCTGAGATAAGAGGGTTATTTTTAATTCATACTTATTGTTTCACGTGCACTTCACTTTTTCATTATGATGGTCCTGAAGAAGCGCTTACGACCTATGGGCGATGGAGGCGCAAAACATGTTGGCCTTCACTTTTGACACCCAGGCAAAATAGGCCTTTTGGGTCAATTTTTTTGCAGTTATTTGGACTGCCAAGGGTGCACTGTTAAAACTTATCGCTGCATGTTTACCCTTGAATTCATCACACTTGCACGCACTTTTATTACCCTCCTTTTGACCCATTCCCCACACACCCTCATGCACCATCCGGCAATCCTCTAAAAAGATCTCCGATAAAGTGACCCTTCGGGGGACCCGTAGGGAATTGCAGCGCCGGCCCTACGAGGAGCAATTGCCTGATGATGAAGCATGACACCCCTCGGGGTGTGTGAGGGCAGCAGAGGATGTAGAATGATTCTCCCTCACATTTGGGTCTTCTATACCTAGGATTCCTTTTTCCTTTTTCTTCTATTTCTTCTCTTTTCCACTTTTTCTTTTCATGTTTCACTGCACGGGTGACTTTTTGCACCCTAATGCATGGGTGACTTTTTGCACCCAGGCATAGGAACTTTGTCCTCTTGCTGATTTTAAATATTAGTATAAGGAGCGTGGACACTGGACCTTAATTAGCTCCTTGGTCCCACCCCCCTCTTTTTTGGTTTACAAATTATTCGCCATACTGTAGTCATGAACTTGTAATTGCATGGTATTGACAGCTTGTTGCCTCACTGTGTTTACAGGTGCAGAGTATCCACTCCACCAGTACAGTGCAAAATGTAACCAGGTCTGATGTGTTAAAGAAGATTCAGAAAACCCATTTAATTCCTTTAAAAGCCAAGAAAACTCACTTTGTCAGAGTAGCATATCTTTGTTTGTGCAACGCCATGTGCAGTGTTGAAGGTGGAAAAGACATAGGAACAAACCTATTCCTACGAACTATCTATGCATTGGACAAATATATGTTTATTAGGAGTGCTTAACATTGGCATAATTTGCTGTTGTGGAAGTGCATGGAATTATAACAAAACCACGTGAAAATATCCATCATTTTGCATTATATTTTAGCATGTTATGCATCCTTCCATCAATTTTTGGACGAGGATAGCATTTAAACATGAGCTCCGCAAACACCCACTTGCGTTCTGCTGTTCCCGTCCTTTTGTAGTAGTTTCTTTTACAACAAATTGCGCCATTTGCAGTAAATGCTTACCATGAACGGTTTATAATTATGCATAGTGGCATAATGGCATCATTTTGGGAATTTCAAGCAAGAAGTGTGGCCTGGTCTTTCCAAACCCTTGTGAATTATGCCAGTGTCATTTAAATTTCACCCAAAAATTTCGTTTTAGCTATGATAATGATAATATTCCTTACCATGACGTGCACAGCGCAAATCATACAGATCACGTTTTAGGGCCCACCATTACCGAACCTAATTACATTGCACGGATCAGGACTTAGCCCATCAGTGAACCCCCAGTGTAGTCTGGCTCTAAGCCTAGTAAATTATCTGTCTGGCCTACCCCCAGTGCAGGATAAAGCAAAGCATCATTTCAAACTCATTTGCATCATGTGCTTTTATAGAGATGATGTTTAGTAACGGTCATATTCGTGTTATTTTTTTCACAGTGTACCTTTTTGATCTACTCTATGCTAGTCCAGGAATGAGATCCAGACAGTGCTCTTGCAGAGATACCCTAGTAACATGGCCTGCAGATATCACCACACCATTTAAATACAATGCACTTGTGTCATAATTGAAGTTTTTGCAGGTTCCCTGGACTTATTGACACCCAGTGGAATGTGTGCTCCATGCACTTCATGGGGTTTGAAGGCTGCCCTACTCCCCCCTAACCATGGTGTTTTTAGTGTCTCGAGATTATTGTGGTTGTGTCACTTATTTCACAAAATGCACTGTCCCACCCGAACGGAATGCAACATTTCCTCTTCTATCTCTTCTCAAAAACGTAAAGAAAACCTTTCAGGTTGTTTGGAATTTCCCCTGGTTTCCTGTGTTCTCTTTAATACGAAAAAAAAAGCTGTGACACGAAGTAGAAACAGGTTACTGTTACTAAACAAGCACATATGCAGGTCCTGCAAGTAGGCTTTTACAAAATAAAGACATTCAAAGACGCACTGCCGTCAGCTCCTGTTGGAGCAGAAGCGCTGCATTAACAAAACAAAGGTTTCTATGGAAGCACCCTAAGGGACCAGCATTCAGGTGTGAATGTATGCAGATTGCAGCCTTTGACTTCTCGGCCTGGAGACAGAGCTCACATTCAAAGCGCTGAACCTCGCACTGTGGAATGAAAGGAGCACCTCTCCGCACCCCCATCCCAGTCAAAGCCCGTTTTGGTTTTGCTCTTGAAAGTGCAACGGAAAGGAGCATTCAGCAACAAAAAAAGAGATGGGGTTCCACATATGTTTAACATTATGTCTGCACTGTATTTCAGCGTCCACGGAATTTACATGAATGTGAGAATTGTACACACCCAATGATCGGCCAAAACCTACGATTTCAAATTGCAAGGTGTTCATTTCATTGCAACATCTAAATGGATACATTAAATACGTAACAAATTCCACTACCGTTAATTCTTTGGCAATCTAAGTTGAATATTTTTAAACAAATGATTAGGGAAACAAACCAAACGATTTCGTGCAATTAACCAAATCATTTCTTTAAAGCATGATTCCATGGAGAGAAACGGCACCAGCATATTACATGGTGCTACATATTTATGGTGCCTTTCAGCTGCTTACCAGTGCAGGAAAAAGGTTTCTAGACCGGAACAACTGTTTCTGACCTCCCTAGAAGAAAATGTAGTATCTATAGGCAGATTCACACTTGCTGTATATGCTGACTTGAACTTCACATTGAATACATATTGGGAATGCAGTGTTTAAAGCAAAATAATTTAACCTTGAGTGTAATAAAGCCAGAAATGTAGTTTAATGTTGGCAGTAGAAGGCTTTTTGGAATTCTTAAAGAAACACACGGGGCTTATTATCAGTAGTGCAGCAGGTGAAGTGACCTAATGGACCAGGGGCTCACCACACTCTAATTGTTACTATTTATTTACCACCATTGCAAAGATTGGTAGACCTATTTTCCATGCTTGCACTAAGGCGCTCAGCACAACCTGGCTACTTCAATTAAACACTATCACTGGTGGGGCCTACATCTCTCAAATCAGCACGGAAATTAGGCTAGCTTTGGGCAAAAGTTTAATTACAGTGGCATAATTCCTGTAATTTCTGGGTTTTCACATTATGCTTGTTGTGCAAATTTGCCAAAATGACACCATTATTTCACTTTGCATATTTATACATCATATGTCTATGCGTGAGGACACATTTCAAACCAAAATATAGCATGAAATGACAGATTTTCATTTTGCGTAATTAATTTTTTCTGCACAATTTTGGGCGACAGAATCATAATGAGGCCAATTTATCATACCTGAAGAATTACAAATCTGAGGTACTGGATTTACTAGTGTGGAAGGCTATAAATAGCACCACACCTTCCAGGACACTCATCTAAGGAGAAAGGGTGATTATTGAATGTAACTAAAGCATCTTATAGTAGCATGTTGTCATTTACAAACAGCCCATTTTCCGTTAAAATGACCACTAAATTTGCATACACATACAGTTTTACTGATAGAACCATATACACACAAATGATACTGAGTGGGAATCGAGTTTCTGTGAATCATTTGAGCATTACCAAGTAAGTGTCTTAATTTGTTTTAATCCAATTAAAATCTGTTTCCCGCACACTTCATAATACAGTGCTTAATTTCTGATTTCCTAACTGCTGGATGTATACAGTTCATTTACAGGTATTTACAATTTGTTGTGTATTGCAAAAAACAACCACAAGGAGATGATGGACGGAGCGCTGACACTTTTCAGACACTCACCCCCAGTCACAGATCTGGGCTGAATCACTTCGCCACCCCAGTTCAGACATAGCTATATGCAAATCAGTCTTGCCCCTGTGCCTCATGGGAACAGTACCGCCTGAACTGCCAAGCCATGTTTTCCCTGGACAAGAAACAAGCATCCTGGGACCGGTTTCGAGCAAACAGCCCTCATCAGCCAGGCTAGCTTGAATCCAGTGGCAAAGTTTGCGGTCAGAGAAAGAAAAGTAAACACCAATCCTCATGTTAGAAGAATAAAGCAGCCTTAAATGTTTGTCTTTGCATTACGTGCAAGTGTGATAAGTTAAACACAGAATTTAAAGGCAACTGTTTTTACTGCTCTGACTTTCTTAAACCACCAAACATTAGCTCGCTAGACATGACCCATCAAAGTGGATCATGACCCTCCGTTTGGAAAACACTGGTGTACATACAATAGTTGGACTTGCGGCAGGACCCTAAGAGAAATTGAGAGCTACATAGCTACCCCTACCCAGAGGAATGCTGGCAAGGACCAGATGAGAAGTGCAGATGGCTCAAACATCTTTTACCTACAAATACTAGGTTTCATGTATCGGGTCAGGAGCTGAATTAAAAATGGGGACCATGTGACAGTGTTGTGGGGACTGCAGACGACTACAGAGGCCATACTGCACTGTTTCCTGAGAGAGGAGCGGCTTTGCATCACAGTGCTTTAAAAAGAGTACTTGTGTTTCCTGCTGTGTGGGACACTGTCATTGTGGGGACTGAGGAGGACTTCAGAGGCTATACTGCTCTGATTCTTGGAGGAGGACGAGGGGACTTGTATTACTGTACTTTAAAGCGTGCATCTGTTTACACCTGCATAGGACACTGTGACAGGGCTTTGGAGTCTGAGGAGGACCACAGGGGCCATATTGCACTGTTTACTTGATAAGGTTGAAACTTGCACCACATCACTTTAAGGCACGCCCCTGTTTTCCACTGCTGAGATGCTGTGACAATGTTGCAGAGGAGGACTACTGGGGCCATACTGCACTGCTTCCTGAGGACGATGAGGGGCCATGCATCACAGTGTTTTGAAACATTCTTCGGTTTCTCATTGTGCACAATTCTGTGACTGTGTTGTGGATGCCACAGGCGACTATAGGGACCATACTGCACTGCTTCATGGTGAGGCCGGGCCTAGCACTATGGTGCTTTAAAGAGCACTTCTGTTTCCTTTTGCTCGGGACACAGTGACAATATTTTAAGGGCTGAGGAGAACTACAGGGGCCATACTGCACTGCTTCCTGGAGGACATGTGGCCTTGCACCACAACGCTTTAAAGTAAGCTTCTGTTTCCTGATGTGTGGGATTCTGCAAGTGTTTTAGGGGTCAAGGAGGTCTGCATGGGCCACTGCACTGCTTACTGATAAGCTGGGGCCTTGCACAACAGAGCTTTATAGTGCACTTCTGTGGAGCAGGTCCGTCTGTGCCTGTCCATGGCCGTAAGGGGCTAGGTTGGGCCACGGCATTATGAGCTCCACCATAACAACTAAGTGTGCCACAATTTACTGTTTTTTTAGAGTGTGAAGTGGGTGTCCTATTAAAAGACTTTGAGCTTCCTGCATGCCACCTTTCTATTGATGGCATAAATCTTGCAAGTATTATAAATGGGACACCCTCAGCTCTTCACTATAATGGAAATCTTACTTCTCTCATGATGGCTATTTCCTCTTGTTTAATTTCTGCTGTTAATACCCTCAACTCAAAATTAACCAACAGCTAAGTATGATAGGAAAGCTGCAACTTTCAACAAAACATTAGATACATGTGTAAAGACCTCCATGGATTTTTTACCAGATCATGGTTTTCAACCGTCCATTTATGATTAGTTGCATTTTAAATTAGATGCAAAGTTTGAAAAAGTGGTTCAGTCTCTTCTTGAGCAAGTTAATCACATTGAATAGCATTTGGTAAAGGTATTAAATTCCACAATTGTACAGCCTGCTTTGCTCAATTATGGTTTACCTTTACACTGACCTTTGCCTTCCCTTCTGATCTCAGAATAATGTACCATCTTCAAAGCCACCTAATGCCTGTTATTAGCCTTGTCCATTAATTAACTTTACATAGTGGGCTGAACTTAGAAGTGACTGACTCCAGGCCAATTTGCGATTTGGCCACTTCAATTGTCCCCTGAGCTTTTACACTATTATGCACACCCAACCATAATCCAATACAAACTATGCCATCTGTTAACTTTGTGGCTTCACTGGAGACAGCAGTGAACCTACGTACGAGCACGCACACACCATTCTAGATTCACCACCAGTGGCATGCCTGTATGTGGTAATATAAATAAACTCTAAAATTACTCTAAACACCATTTACCACTACCTACCCTAAACCCTAACATTACTCTTCCCACACTTCACCACTACCCACTCCATAACCCTAAAATTCCCCTTAACACCCCCTTATAACCTCAAACCCTAAAATTACACTTTATACACTGCCATTAGTCACCCAAACCCCCAAATTACCCCTACCACCCTTTACTACTAAGCACTCTTAAACCTTGCAATTCCCCTTACCACCCCTAAACCCTAAAATTACATTGTCCTCCTTTTACCCACCCCTAAACCCTAATATTACTTTAAACACCATTTACTAATACCTACCCCCAAACCCTAAAATTGCCCTTCCCAAGCTTTTACCACTACGCACTCCATAACCCTACATTAAATCTTACTGTCCTCTACCACTACACACCCCGACACCTTAAATTTATTCTTAACACCCTTTACCACTACCCACTTTAAACCCTAAAATTAACTTTTACACCCTTTACCATCATCCACCCCTAAACCTCCATACTGCCTTTACCACTACCCACCCTTAAACCCTGAAAATACCTTACCATCCCTAGACCCTTAAATTACCCAGCCTGCCGTTTACCACTATCCACCCAAAACCAACCCTAAAATTACAAAGGCAAAGAAACAAAAAGAGTCTGGATTCCCAGAACAAGCTTTAAAATGTAACAATAAGCATTGTTGCCTCTAAGTTAGTTGCCAAAAATGATAAAACTAGTTTATATTGTATCGCAGCATAACTAATAACATTCAAATGCAAAAAGACTAAATAAATACTTCATGTAAAAAAAAAGTGTTATTTTATTAAATAGAGAAAAGGTTGATTTGCATGAAAAATCTTTGCATAAATAGGTTTATGCAGCTTTTCCTTTGAAATGTCTGCTACTAGAGTGTTTCCGGTTAGCAAAGTGTGTTTAAGACTGCAGTACCACCTCCTGTCTACAGGGGCAGAGCGAGCACAAATATAAACACACTTGCCATTTTTTAAAATCATTTTGAAGACCTTGCCTTGTGGGGGGCTTTTTTCAAGTCCCTGCAGTGCAATCAAGTCCCCACAGTGTGAGTGTTATCACACCCAAGTCCCCACAAGGATAGTCACACACACACACACACACGCAAGCCCCCCCCCCCCCCCCACACACACATCACTCCCCTTTTGGCTGCGTGTTTTGGTGCAGAACAAAGTGAAGTGCCTACATGGCACACATGTGTACCATGCCTACAATCCACTGCCCTGGAATAGGTCAGTCACCGCTCTAGCTGGGTGCACTTAACCAGTGGTGAGGGTACAGGTGCATGAGCCCTGTGCTCCTACAGTGTTTAAGTCCATTCTTAGACATTGTAAGTGCAGTGCTGCCATTAAGAGTATATGGTGTTGTGAGTTTGTCATTACGAACTCCACAGCACCATAATGGCTACACTGAAAACTGAAAAGTTTGGTCTCGGCACATTAAACCCACATTGATGCCAGTGTGGGATTTAATGAAAAATGCACACAGAGGGCATCTTAGAGATGCCCCCTGAAAACTAACCTACCACTAGTGTCCAGGCTGAGTGGCTGCTTTCAGCTGCCACCACCAGACATGTTTCTGGACCCCTGGGTCGAGCGCCTGTTGCTCTCTGGGGCCTGAATCAATGCACATCCTGGGACGAGGTGTCAAGCCTCCTCCCCCAGGATGGGCAGGGTTCATGAAGGGGAAGCTTCAAAGGCTTGCTGCCTTTGTGAGCTTCCCCAGGCCACTTGCTGCTCTCAGCTACTGGTCCCCACTGATTCTGACCCCATTTTGGGCGGGAGAACGAGCAGGAAAAACAAGTCCAAAAGAGAGGTGTGCCCACCTCTGCCAACTCCACCCCTCAGGTGGGTGAGGCAAGGTGAAGCACAACTCAGTCCACGCCATCTTGAAGATGGGGGGGACTCAGCCAACCAGGGACAGGCTCATGCCCCCCTCCCACTGGAGGCTGGCATAATAGGGGGTGTACCCACCCCAGGGAAAAGGACCCATTGGTCCCTGCCGTTTACCTACCTGTAATGCCCCTAAATCTAGTATTTAGGGCACCCCTGAACCTTGCTTCCTCAGCCAAGAAGAAACTACAACAAGAAGGAGGACCGAACAGCTGTGCAGCAGCTAACAAGAAGACGCCCACAGACTTGGCCCCAGCCCTATCGGTCTGTCTTCACCTCGAACCTGCTGCTGTGAAATCCCGGTGTGTCCTGCAGCCAGCAATCTGGTAAACCTCGGAGGACCTGCCTTCCTTCAACTACAAAGACTTTGTCTCCCGTGAACACCGGATTTGTTCATCTGCAACCTCTGGCCTTGGCCGGAAACCGCACCACTCTTCACCCGCCATCCATGGCCCGAGCTCGAGTGGGCAAACACCACGAGGCGATCCTGACCCGAGATCCGGCGACCTAGGAGCCACCTCAAGCCTCCAGACGACGCCTACAGCATAAATCCAGAAGGCCACCCCCTCCCCCGCCCCCCCCCCCACCCCCTTGTGTGCCCAAACCGACGGTGCCTAACCAACCCCTAACTCCCCGTCTTACCTCTCGAAGTGGTGGTTGCACCCAGAAGACCTTCGTCCCTAAACCTGCAGTCTTTTTGCAAACCGGAGGATCCCCATTGAAAGCAACAGGGTGCCCGACGTCGAAACAGCACCCTGCATCCGGCCGCCCTAGTGCCGCTGAGGGTGCACCTTTGGTGTGCTACTTTGTTTCCCCAATTGCCCTGAGCTAAAGTCCAGGAGCTGTGCTCCCACACCCAAGTGGCCTGCTGGTCAGCAGCCACCAACCGGAGGCCCCCTATCCCCCATTGGATAACATTGGGCCTCCGCAATCTGCACCCAGCCGCCCTAGTGCCGCTGAGGGTGTAACAAGAGTGCATCCTTGACCCTGGGGGACCCCTGAGTCTACCCCCAGAACCTCAACTCCCTCTACCAAATACTTACCTCAAAACGGATAACACTATTTTCCTCCATAGAATAACATTGACTGTTCTTCTGTGAAAAGTGAAAGACATTCTTTAAAATTGCTTAATCTAACAAAAACGATTTTACTTTCCTGTTTTCAGGAGCTAGGTATACTACTCTGTGTAAGCTTAGTAATCTCAAAAGTTACTTACCTGCTATTTTACTAAAAAGCCTATTCAGGTCTATGTACTGCATTTACGAAGAATTGCATTTCTCTGCATCCATACTGTAAATCAAACCAAAGTGCATATACAATTATCATTCAAACTGTATTTCAATTGCATTACTACTGTAAAGTATTTATTGCTTACCTGTACCAGGCTTGCTTGGTTCTAGAAAATAAAATAACTAAAAGAATATTTTTATACAAACCCAATTGGTCTGAAGTTCAGTCTTTGAGTGTGTAAATTCATTTGCTGACTAAGTGTGTACAACAAATGCTTAACACTGTCCTCTGATACTGCCTTACTGCTCGACCGCACTACCACAAATAGAGAGTAAGGTTCTTTCTAACTTTACCTCTGTCTACCTTTGGGGTTCCACTGGACTGTGTGCACACTATACATCTTTGGTATAGTATATACAGAGCCAGCTTCCTACATGGTCATTTTCATTTTAAGCCGTGTCATATTAATTTCAATTGGGCTTGTATTACTTTTAACACATCATATTAATTTTAAATCATCTCGTATTCATTGCCATATATATATATCTCATATTCATTACAATTTCTGTAATGTTCATTTCAACGCAATTTATAGTCATTGCAACAATGTATGATGGTCTTTTTAAGGTATGTGATATTATTTTCAATGTACAATATATTCTTTTCAGAATATAATATATTCACTGCTGTAAATTATAATCATTTCATTCAGTCAAGTTAATTTCAATGTAAGTCTTATTCCTCTTGGCATTTTGTCAGTCATATCAAGAAATGTCATACTTTTTTGATGCATATTATATTCATTTCAGTGCTTGCTAAATATCTTTTACAGTGAGGACCATATTAATTTCAGTATAATTGATATATATTTCACTTGATATCTGATGCAAAAGCTGCTCTTCTTTTAATAGGAGAGCTCTGGTGCTTTTCAGGAGCATACGGGTACTCTGGGATAGTGAGCGCCTAGACTTCTGGATTTTCTTTTCAAACACTGCTTGAATCAATCTAGAAGTTTAATTGAATCAGTCATTCGTCCAAGCACTTGGCCGATGTCTGTATTCTGGTTATTTTCACGGTTTTAAGGATTCCTGTTTTAAGCCTTTGTGAAATCCTAAAATTTGAAGCTCTTGTTTAAGAATTTGAATCTCTAGTTTTTTAATTAAGCTGTGCTGTATCCATGCTCACCTTTGACCTGTTTTTCAGCCTGGCTCTATCCTTATCACAACTGCATAAACATTAGGTAGCAAATCCAAATTGCGACATTGTAGGCTGTTTAAACATGCAGAGTCGGCTTGCTCGAAGGTTTTCAGGCAATAGTTAATCCTTAAGTAAAGTCTACTCAGATTAGCACATTTTGTTGTGCAGCTTTAAAACGTAGAAATTGCACAAGACACCGAGGCTGTCAGATTCTTGCCATAGCTCATTTGTGTGCTCTTTCCAAAGTTCTATTTACCTCTGGGTGTTCCTTGTTTGTGGTCTTCCCTATAAAAACCCATGTAGCCATTGTTCAAGCGTGCTCCTTCCTTGAGAAACTCCATGGTGCTCGTTGGATGGAGACCCATTCTGAATGCTTAATAAATTACCTAAGGTTTGTACTTCGTTCCACTGTTGATTCCTCCTTACTTGATAAGAATCCGTGGCAAGAGTGGTGACCCTGCACCAAGCAGATTAAAATTAATCTGTTACACAAATTGGCGCCCGAACGCGGGGCCCCATCAGAGGCCTGCAGTCGGACCAGGGGGAGGAGATCAGGTCGTAATACTAACTTCGCTGAGGAGCGCACCACCGGGTGAGATTAGTGTTGCTCGTGGGCCAAGGTGATTTTTCAGCTCTCCGACTCTGATCTTCCTGGCGGCTGCTGGCCTTGACTGGGCCCTTCGGACGGTCCTTTTTGGATCAGGGAGGAAGACTTCGCATGAGGTAAATCTGTATTGAACTGGTTAATTTGTTCATTTGGTTAGTATTTGTTTGGTATTTGCTTGACTTGATATTCGTCTTGACTTGGTATTTGTTTGGTAATCCGTTCGGTATTGGTACTCCGTTAGCAATCTGTTTGGAATTTTGAAACCTAGGATCTGTTTGGTATTTTGAAACTTACTCTGTTTTGGAACTTGCTATTTGTTTTTGCTAACATTTTTTCTTACAGGTAATGTGAGAATATTTTTTATTTCTCTCTGTTTATAAGTTTTTTTATCTTGTATAACATGCCTGTGATTAGTACGCTTTGGAAGTTTTGTTGTTGCTACTGCGATAGGCAGAGCATTTTTTAAGCAAGTTAGCTGGCGCCACCAGAAGGTACGCCGAATTTTGAGATGTAAATCAAATATGGTATTTGTCCCATCAAGTATAATGCATTGTGGAACAGTTAGAATGGCCATTAGAGGGAACCATGGACCCTCACAATCGTTTCTCTAAATACTCAAACTTGTTTTTAAAGAAAGTTAGGCCAGCTATATTTGGCAGTTTGCGTATGTGGAGGAAAGAAGTTAAGGAGCAGCAGCTCAAGAAAGAGAAGGTACAAAGGAAAACGGAGTATCAGAAGTATAAGGAATTGAAGGATAAGGAAGTTCAGGAGAAAAATAAATGTTTAGATGGAGAGCATTGTTTAATAATATCTAAGCAATATATAGTTAGACCAACTGTAGCAGTTAAGGTCCACCAAGAATTTGTGGATTCAGATATTGCTGGGTTGTTGATAGAACGACCCCTACCCCCAAATGTACCTTTAACACTCTCTCCCCCCCCCCCCCCCCCCCTGGATACCTAAATATCGCCCCCCCTTGTACACCCGGCTCCCCCTCCTTTGCCCACGGTTGTCCAGCTCCCTATTTTCCAACCAGTACCGGTACATTCCTTACCCCCTCCAACCCAGGCTACTGCACACCCATCCCAAGCCTCTGCGCCTCCACCTCAGGTCACTGCATTTGAAATGACTAATGATTCTGTGCTTCCTGCATCTGTCCAGCCCCCTCGAGTTCTTCTCTACTGTACCTCAGTTTCGTTAGGACGCGATCAGATTGATGGTATTAAATTGGTTGAGTAATCTAGAAATGAAGGTAGGAGAAATTATACATCAAATACAAGACTTCTCTGAGGGTGAGCTTCTTTGTCTCATATATAAGCTTTCTCATCAATTTGTGGTTCAGTGGGAAATGATTACAGGACAGAATGGCCCAGATGATGTTAGAGCTATTAATAGACAATGTCAGATAGGGGCCTTCTCTAAGTAGAGTTAATGCTGCCAAAGCAACAATAATTGGATTCCGGAATGAACTCTCTTCCTCTCCCCGAATAAGATCTATGAGGGAAGCTGCACAACAGTTCATTCCTGAAAGAGGGAATGCAGATAATGATGACCCTAATGGTCCCAATGCTGGAGACCATTTTTTATACAATTGGCTATATACGCCCTGGAAAAGGATGGATGTACTTACTTTAAAAGCCTCCTTATCAGACATAAGGAATAATCCTAGGGGATTTTATGATGATGTACAGGCAGCCATTGACCTTGTACATTGACCTTAGCAAATATTGATATGTTTTTTTGGTATGATCCTGCCATAGTTATGTGGCGACTTACCCGGAAACAGGATCATGCTGTTGATTTGGGTTGAGATTAAGCTGCCATAATAACGGCTGATAGAGATAGGAAACCTGGTCAGAAACCAAGTCCGCTCATTCTGGATCTGCCTGGTAACTTACTTATATAAAAACGATGGTTCCAGCTAGGAAAATAGATTGGGTACTCCTTACTGCTTGTAAACAAAAACAGGGAGTGTCTGTCCCTGATTTCTTTACTCACTTTGAGGAAGCTGCCCCTAATGTATGTAATAGCTCTATTCTTCCTGACCTTAAAAGAAGGGATGGAATACAGGATAAACGTTTATCAATTTGTGATTGATTTGAGAGAAAAGTAACAAGATAGTAGTCCCTCAATATCTTGTTGTTTCTCAGGTAAAGTTAATACACCTATGGGATTTTGTGGCATCCCGTTCAAAGCCCTATTTCACAAGAACTGAATGTTAGTACAAGGGTCTCCAATATTTTCTGTAACAAGTCACAAGTGATGAAAAAGTGACCACCCCATCCAAGAGTATTAGTAGTGATCACATTGGTGCATTAGCCAGGGTTTTCAGCAGTAATGAAAAAAAAAAGGTAGGCGTTGACAATTAAAACTGAAGAACTACATGTGTTGTACATGCAAACCATAGCTACAATACCACTTGTACCAAGGTATAACAATGAGTAATAAATATCTCCAACTGAAATAATCGCTTTAAACACATTTTCAAAATGTCACCTTTTTTTATGTAGACATCAGTTTGAGTTGTGAAAATACAAAAGAAATGTTGTCTTGAATGCCTGAGTTTCATTTTTTAAAATACAGGTTTGCCCGTACACTGGTGAGCTGCTGATAGTTTATAAGCTACTAATTGGTGACCCAGCAAAACAGCAGAAGGTTTGAAATAAGTAACAGTTAAATTATTGCATCACTTAGTATCCTTGGGACATAAAGTATATCTTTTCCAATTACAGTATTTTCAACAGAAGGTTACCTATTTAGGTCTCCTCCTGTCGGAGGGGGTAAGACGCTACACCAACATAGGATATAATTGGTGCAGAATTTGCAGAAACCACTGACTCAATCTAATATCTGTACGTTTATTGCCAAATTTTTCACTAATTACAAAATCCCTGCTTGCTTTAACATTAAAGCACGTATGCATGTTGCTTCCTTGGACTAATCAGAGGGAAGCTTTCTTTTTGTAATTGAAAAAATGCTTTATGTAATGCTCCTGCTTCAGGTAAAACCTGATTTTTACAAATGTTTTCCTGTAAAATATGGTTGCAGCTTGGCATGGTCCCATGTAGGAAGGAATAGGTCATGTGCATATTTCTCCTCCACATTGGGCCCCACTGCGATAAAGCAATCTGAAATGCATATTTAAGGTCACACTTTGACAGTTATGGTACCACATTTAGTGGATATCTAAAAAAAAAAAAAGATAATTCAGACCCAGCACCTGACCAGAGCGATATTAACAGGGTATGAGTTGACACTTTTTGCTCCAAAACATCACGCTGAAATGCTGTAACATTTTGAATCCAGCCACTGTACTACCCCTTTCTGGGTCCCAACAAGATGAGAAGCATGATTGCATATTTATTACTGAGAAGGAGACTAAGGGACTGGTAGACCTGACAGATACCCCTATATCTGACCCACTAGGGGAACTGTCCGTGGATGGTGCATGTTACCAACTACCTGATGGCTCTAGTACAGCGGCCTATATAGTTACTCCCTTGAAATCTGTGGTTGAATTATGTAAAATACAACAAATGTGAGAGCAATTTGTGTAGCTGACAGCTTTGACTAGAGCCTGTAAATTAAGTAAAGATTTGACTGTAAATATCAATATATATATACCTTTGGAGTTGCCCCTTCATTTGGATGACTTTGAAGAGAAAAAAAAAATGTATTTTGAATAGTGATAAGATACAGTATGGGGAATGAATAGTAAATATACTGGATACCTTGATGTTAACAAAAATAAAGTTGCTATTGTTAAATATTTTGTCCACAAGAAAACTATAGATGAGTTAATACAGGGAAATACTTTTGCCAATGAACCAGTTAAACGAACAGCCTATTTAGTGTATAGTTTAATGTATATTGTAGGGACAGTTAGATGGACACCAGAAGTAACTGTTTAACCAGACTCTAGATTTCATTAGGGAAGTACAGGAAGAAGCTGAGGAAGAACTGTGGAAAAGATATGGGTGTCTGGATGCGACAGGATGTTGGATAGATCTGTCAGAAAAGCAAAGATGAATGCTTCCAAATTGTTATGTGAATGTAATTGTTACCGTGGCCCACAGTTCAGTCCATATCAGTGCTAAAGGAATAGTGGCCATGTCAGATAATGTATGGTTCAATAATGTGATTCCCAGGGTGGCAGAGTTCTATGTCAAGAGGTGCATGATGTGCCATACTTATAGCACAGGAAAAGGTACCCCGTTTCAACAGGATATTTTGCACCCCCTGGTCTGCCCTTTGAAGGTCTTGCAACCAGTTGAGATGGTTATGGGGAGGCCAGCATATGTATAGGGTGTACCAAGACCAAGGACAATCTGACATTGAATTTACCATTCTTGTTGATTACTGTGTTGACTAAAGATCTGTATTTGACCCATTCACAGGTGAAGGCCAGTCTCCCTCCTAGTCTTGAAGGTCTAGGTCAAAAGCTGAGGCCACATTTTCTCAGCATTAACGTTAACCCAAACTCACCCGCGTGCAAGCTATATCTTAAAGATAATTGAAGGGAAGAGGTAAACTTGAGCCTTTCTTGTATGGTACCAGCATGATTTTCTTATTCCTTTGGCACAGGTAATATTGATCCGTATGTGTTTTCTTGCACAGTGTCTAGGGTTTTGTGATTGCGCATACATATTTTATCTTGCAATACAATAACACCGCTGCCCTGTCTCCATCCCAAGCCAGATAGACTGGCTTTGTTTCCTTCCTTGTGACACTCCTCCGCTCTCCTTTGAAGATGCATCTCTGGCTGGACATTTACTTTGAGTGTTTATTGCAATTTCGTGTTGCATCTAAGTTTCCAACCCATTTCACTTCTGCAATAAGCCTGGCTGTTCGACTTCACTGTGTCTAGTCGAGGGCCCAAGGAGAGGAAGAGAATTCTCAGACCTTGTATCGCTCATAGGTTCACACCTTTGAATCATTCAGAGGTTGCCAATACTATCGCTCTGTTTTTAAACTGTCTAATGCAGCGCTCCGGAAAAAAAAAAAGGCGTCGTCAAAGGCAATACGTCTGGCCTTGTCATGCTGGTGAAACGTTTAAGTGTTTCAAAAAATATATTTTTATTGCAAGCTTGTGCAACAAAAATAAAATAACTTTGATTGCCTCATAAATGTGTCCACCGAATGTTTGCAGTACAAAAAAATGGTCTTATTTTTTTTTTTCCTAATCGCCATGCATTTTACCATTACGTTTTATGAAGGGAACGAGCAGAATCGATCACCGAGAAAAGCACTCAAATTGCAGGCAGCTACAGTGTCACAAATGTTAAAAACCTGATTTCAAAATGCCCGTTAAAAAAAAAAAAATAGTGCACAAATGCAATTTAAAAAGCATACTTTGAAACAGCGTTGCAAATGAAGACAATGATTTTTAAGTGGATGTGCACAATCTTTGTGAAGTCACTCAAACTGAAGGGGGCCAATGGTTAGTGCAGGTTGACCCATTGCCCATACTATATCCTGTGATGGGCGGAAGCAAATATGAATGATAGTTCATCAGACCAATGGATGAAGCCTGTTGACCAAAAGCCCATCTGTATATTATGTATGATTTTTTGGTCTGGAGAGATGATAAAGCAGTCCCAAAGGCCAGAACTGAAAAGATAGTCTCACCATAGCTGCCTACCTGCCGTCTCAGTCACCATTATTAAGGGAGACGGGAAGGAGCTCTGTTGATGTTTGCTCAAAATCAATGTGAAATCAGTAGGCTCCAGTAATGAGTTTTTATGGGTGCCTAGTGATGAGATTTTTCTTTTTTTTTAAATGTGAGCTCTTATGTTAGAATTTCCATGTAATCAGAAAATTGCGAACTAGCTTTTTACAGGAATATTACAGTAATCCATGGATGACAGATTTGAAATATTATACCGAATTAGCTTTGTTCGGAGCTCATCCAATTAGCATGGACCACCTGGAATTCATTCTATTAGCATGGATGCTTGAACCTTTCAGTAACCATATCCCAATGATTTTTCAGGTGATGTTTCTGCGATGGCTGATAACGATGTTTGATCTTATTCAATCCAAAGAACAGCTCCATTCGCTCTACGGCATATTCTTCTTCTTCCTGCAGGATGACCGACTGGTATGTCACCATGAAAATAGTGTATTTGTTTTGCCTAATGTGTAAACCTCAAATGTGTCTAGAGTGTTGCAAAAATGGTGGCACCGGAGCCGAAAATTGAGAAGGGCAGATTTACCAACTCAGGCTCCCAACTAGGTGTCAGAGGACCCATTTAGTTTGTTTGCATTATGGTCCACAGCATTTGTGCTACAAGACTGTCTATCACTCCAACCTTTTTAACAATTTTCTGACACTAAATTATTTCCAACTAGAAATTGCATAACTCGGAGCTCGACAAAGCCCAGGGAAATGGGGAGGGAGCATGGAGATGGAAGCGTAGAGTTGTTCATGCATGGGTAGTCTTTGAGGATGCAAATGCCTTTCAAAATATTTACTCCTAATATTTTTTTTCTTTATAATCAACTTTATTGAATTTTCAATAGTAGATGTGCAGGATCATCAAATATAAATCCATACCCAAGGTAACTATTTCCTATCGACTTAGAAACTGGTGATCGGCTTGTTATAGGTAAATTGCTTTGTAACTAGCCAGTACCATCAGCGCCACATGTATGATATTTATAGGCTTCACATTTTCTAGTGTATCTGTGGGCAACTTTACAGAAAATTAATGCATCAGTATCCTACATCTATTTTGATAAATGTCCTTTGCATACCAAATCTGTGCCGTCTTTCTTGGCATTAATCAATCCCAAGTGTTACTACTTTATGTATTTTCCATCCGCTATATCTTATAATATTTCTAGCATTGATAGTCTTGGGGTCCCAGGGAGCCTTGATCCTAAAACTGCGGAAAGAATGTAGGCCACTCCCCCCCCCCCCCCCTCTCCCCCCCCCCCCCCGCCCCAAAAGCTCTGGATACTACTACACCCCCAAATTGCGTATACGATCAACTTGCTCTGTGATGCCGTTGGCAATAGGATTTGCTATCTTGCAGCATTCACCAGATTCTGATCCTAGTATAAATAGAACTTGTGTAAATCATAAAATTATTTTATCTGCCAGAACTGAAAAGGTAATTTTTCTCGATCCTAAGAGCACATTTGTTCAGTCTTCTTTTCACTTCTCCGACCTTAGCTTCTAAAACACACACACACACACGAATATATATACACTCTCGCTCTCCAAATTTATCTTTGTCGGGTGTATTTGTAACCATTGTTTTTTACACTGGAGAAATGTTTTTACAATCGGACCTGCTTGTCCTAACCTTTTGCCTCTATGGAGTTTTAAAAAAAAATATAAATGCAGAGCAAAGCATTTTTAAGCTGTTGGGGTGCCCACTTAACTGAGGTTGCTGTAACTCCAACTGCAGGTCTGCAAAACATGCCATGCAATGCTTACTACGCCGAATGATCCAGTAGAGCGTTCCCAAAAGTTATTCATATTGTGGATAAGGTGCATGGTCAGTCTCATAAAACTAAAGTGGAAGATAGCAGGCCACATACTTTGCAGAGATATTTCATCATAGGGGAGGCTTAGATACTGCGATATTCTAATCGAGATTAAACCAATTTGAGGAATTTATATTTTTTCTTAAACAGCAGAGATTCAAAGCACTGATCGAAATAAGCACCTCATGGATTAGTATTACTCAAGAAGATGCTGCTTTATTGTTCATCTACATTTGTCTGGTTAATGTACATCATCTAATCCTCCTTGTTGCGCGGAGCCTCCCATTCATTAACTCACACTGGTCAGACTCTCCTTTGGTTATCCTTGTAGTAAACATCGACTTGATAACGTGTCCACTATATGATGCCCACCTCCTCTTCTTCCACTCTTCAAATCCAATTTCAATAAAGCAACAAGCATCTCAATTAGTAATGACATTTCTGATGGATACTTATCTGCAGGTTCCTCACCCTTTGAGTCTCCCGAGGTCCCAATCTTTATCTGGAATCTTTTCCAAGAACGCCTGTGTGCGAACAAGTAGCTCCATTGACCTCTGTTGCTCTGTCCCCCCTCATGGCATGCCGATATGGAGCAACATAATGATTCGATTTTTGCACCCAAATGTCAATTCTCTTTTTCCGCTACTCAAGATGCAGATCCGAAGCTGCACTCTTGCAGATTTCTTTCTTTGCTGAAATCTCAAATTCTTAGCTTTGGCAGTGTGCAGGTATGTCGCCCTGTATGACGTGCATGTCAGAAGCAGATGTTGGTCATGGACCCACGTGATGTACGCTAATGTTCAACGGGACCAAGTATGATTCAAGCAATGCAACAAGGGTTCGTTGAGACACCTGAAAGCCATTGCAATAAAGATCAAACTCTGTAATGGAACACAAGAAGTGATTGTGGTCTCAATTGAAACAAGCCTGGTCACCCATGTTCCCTAAGTTACCTGGCCTATCACTGACTCCACCGCAATCTGTAGCCTTTATGCGGGCATAATGCAGATTGGATTGTTCATTCTAGCTCCTTCTGGTGTGCTTTGTCTTCAAGAACCTGCTTTGGTCTTCCAGTAGAACTATTACAGTATGCATACAACTGTTCTTACAAAGGTCTGTCTGTTCCGTCAGATTCACCTGGCTTTGCCGCCTGCCTTGAGCCCCACCGCCTGGTCCCTTTATTAGCAATGACTATAACTCTGGTGCTTCTGGAAGTACATGATTATCAAAGAAAAGGACCCCCCCCTCTCCCCCCACTCATGGCAAGGCTTGATTCTGGCACCGGTCTTCAAAGGGGGTGACAAGGGGGTATCTAGGAACTAAAGCTTGGTAGCACTAATCGACAACAACACCAGATATTTCGCTGGGGTGTTACTGGAGGAACTGAAGCAGTCGGATGAGACTAATGCCATCATTCTGACAAAACCAAACTGGCTTCACCAAGAATACAGGAACCTCAGTCAACATCATGACACTCTCCCTATTAACCGACTGGGCAAAGATCCACAGCCTCCCAGTCTACCTGGGATTTATCGACTACAAGTCTGCATTTGATATGGTTGACTGTGGAAAACTGTGGCGGAAATTGGCCAACCTAAAAATCCTGCTGGCCTGTTAAGGGCCCTCAAACTCTTCTACACAAACATGGGTCAGAATCAAAATTGGAAATGGCTGTCGATTACCCAGTCCAATTAAAAGCACACAAGGTCTTAAGCAGGGCTGCTCTTTGTCCCTACACTATTCAACTAGTTCCTATCCGATCTTACTCGACTCCTAATGCAGTTAACTCTCATCTGCCCTAACTAGTGGGCTTTTAGCTTTCTAATCTGCTATATGCGGATCATCTTGTCTTGATTGGCAGAACCAAGGTCGTCTTGCAACGCCTTCTTGATGCAACCTTGGCCTACTCCTAAAGAAATGGACTGACAATAAATAGAAAGAAAAAAAAATCTTAGCAGTCCAAGGATCTAGAACTCAAAAGCCTATGTGGTTTCTGGACCAAGAAAAATAAGGGCCAGCAAAAAACTTTTAAGTACCTTGGAGTCTACTTTAACAACAATGGGATGTGCCGTAAACAGCTTAAAGAAACTAGGAGGCAATGCACTGGCTTTTGGCCTTAGGTCACACTATAGAAAAATGAAAGGGCCATTGCTCATGTCTATTCTGCAGGTGGTCCAGGCAAAGGTTTTTCCAACCCTGAGCTATGGAAGCAAAGCACTTCGCGGGACAGTGCAACACTGGATAAAATGTTACTCAAGGTGCATAGGTAGACTTTCCAGCTATACCCTCATACTCATCACCTGCCCAGATCGGGCTGGGGTTTGGGATCTTTAAACAGTCACTTGCACGGAAGCTGGCACTCACGGTGTTCAAACTCAAATTGTCATAGGAGGGCTCCCTGAGCCATTATCTTTGGTCCAATTTGGAAGCTCAGCATAGTTCCCCGGCAGGGACGTATGTGCCAAAGGCCTTGAGTACTCTTGGCTTAACCAGCGCTTGGTACTTAACCTGGAGTTTAAAAAGCTGGTTAAATCAAGTGCACAGTTGCTGTCATTGCTTGAGGACAAGGATTGTCTGTCTCGATGCAAACACAGCTGAATGACGCTCCACAGTTACACTAAACTGAAACCCCAGAGCTACCAAGACACAGTTCTTGAAACATAGGCTGGGGGTACTACCGATCTCGAGACACTATCCCGTATGTTAGACAGGAAGCACAAGATTACTGCCAGCCAAGTAACCAGGGCCTGGAAGATATAATTCACAATCTCCTTCTGTTCACCAAGAACCTGGAATGAGAATGTCATACGTCCTGCAGGGAGGCAGTGATGGCCTGCTTTGCACCAAGTGACATTAGGTTGAACTGTGCAATGGTGCAATCCCTCCAGAGAGTTAGGAAAAAGAGGGAGGCTAGGGCCCCAGCTGTTGCAGAGGAGGAAGTTAACTAGCTAGAACATAGGTTATAAATTGGCAAGAAAATCTTAAAGCTCACAATCTTCATTTATCCTCCCAACCCCACACTTCCTAAGTGCGGCGACCCAGCGACCAATTAGGCTGATTACCTAATGCCACTGCTTGCTTACCCCGATGGCTGTACCTTATACCTCCTTCTATTGTCACCCAGGCCTGATTGGCAGAAATAGCCTTGGGCGCTTAATTCTCTGCTCCCATGTATTGTTGCCCTCGGACGCTGCCCTTAACACTTGCCCATTAGTCAGCATCTGTAGGAAGGCACATGTGGCCGGTGAAAGCACTTAATTCAATTAACTCGCTGCACCTGCACTTTGTTGATAACTTCCACTGCTCTACTTTCACCCCACCCTTGGATGCTGCACCTAACATCCGTTGCATTATTTATTACCTATATATGAACATTTTAGGCAGAAATGGCCCCAAGGCACCTTTGTTGCAGTACCTGCATGCTACTGCCTCAATGCCACTGCACTTGATCCTCTGCTCTTGCACTGTCTGGTCACATAGACCGTAACAATGGACATAGAGACTTTTAAAGTAATTTTGCAACCTTGGGGAAGCGCGGGCGCACTTGGAAGCAGGCCTTACTTTAGGGCGCATGTTATCAACACTTTCCCGCCACTGATTCACTCGATTTTAAGGCATAGGGTGTCAATTTTAAACTATTATAAGCTACAGGGCATGAAGTGAGCCTCCTTTGCAAACTCCTTAAAACATTTGACTTGTATGGGTTCTCTGCTTCTTCACTAAAGATGACAATGCTTTTAATCATGATTCTTTGTGTAAGTTTTATGTATTTTATGAATGTTTTATTGTGTATGCATTGCAATGGTTTTATTGAATCAAGCAATACAGACTTTATTACTAGGAAGCAAAGGCTGGGGATAAAGAAGGTTGCCCTACAATCCTTCAGTCTCAGCAACAGTACTTCTAGAGCATGAAGGTAATTTTTGGGTTAGATTGGATGCCTTTTAAGGGCTCCAGTATGTGTAACATGATGATGATGATGATGATTATGATGACTAGGAGCACAAAGATAATTTGGTTTCACCTCATTATGCAAATGCAGGGTTTTATTTACAAAGCACCAATGTGTTGGATACTTCTCTGGAGCCTGCCCTGTATTCGCCTTTAGGAATTCCTGTGGAGGAAAGTGCCTCCTTTGAAAAAGTGGTTCTCGGGGATGCAAAGTTCCTGTAATTACTGTTCTCCTCCGAAAAGAGTAAGGCTAACTTCACAGAAATTTTGCAACTTGTGTTGTCACCCTCTGAACCCATGTTGCCATTCAGCAATGACTGGATTGATTCAGTCCTACATCCTTGGTTAAAACCGTTCTTAACTCGGATTGAGTCTCCCCATTGCACAGCCTCACAGTCCAGCACCAGGTCATCCAACTCCTCCAAGAATAAGGTAAACCATCATTCTTTTCCTACCTCTCCTCCAGCGAGAGTCGAAGAATGAACGATGTGAGCAAAAGTCTTTCCTTCTGCTAGTTTGGCAGTGTGCTCTCGAATATAGTTTTTTTCTGGGCCAATACACATGTGGCCTTTAGAACATGGTATTCAATGTGCCTGAGGACATGTGCAATGTCTTGGCTCAAATGGTACATGATGATCTGCAAGCTGTGAAGTATGATGAATGTTCTGGCCTGTGGATTACAGAGTCTGTCATCTGTGCTGTGGGCACCAGCGTCCTTATAAGTTGATGTGCCTAGATACATTCCACTGCTTTCTTGGGCACATCCAGGCTTCGCTAATGGTATGCCGTTTCATGAGTCTAGACTCTTTAAACAGAAGGCTGATTTAGCCGTAAAGCTATTTAAAGACCAAGCTACTGCCCATTCACTGGGGTTGCTTTTCCCTGCTCGCCATTTCCATCAGCAATAACTCCAGCGGATTCTAGAGGGGTCTTGCATATTACCACCGACAACAATGTGTCTCTCCAGCAATCTCTGCAGACTGCTCATATTGGCAGTGTTAGAAGATGTTCTAAAGGTGAAGGCCAGCTACAGCGACAGCACGCCTCATCCTTCCTTGTCGAGCACCATTGCCAAACCACTTTAGTTCGTCCTCCGATCATGATGTTGAGACCAGTAGGCATCCGATTCCGACATTGCCTACCTTACTGATGTTTCATAACATCAGACTAAAAGGTCATTCAAATTAATCATGTTGGTTATGCCCTTTTCTTCCTGGACATACCTCCCACTTCCGCACAGTTTACCCTCTGGTTTTTTTACACAATACAATGCTGTCGGTGGAAGTGATGATGCTTGCCAAAGGGGTGTTCGAACTGGTATAACAGGCACAAAAAGGACTGGGGCATTACATTTCTAGACATCAGACTCTTAAATTCCTTCCTTAAGAACTTGAAGCTCAAAATAATAATAAGGCTGGATGATGTCACTCCACCCTCGGGACATGTACTGCCATGTGCTGATCCTGCAGTCTCACAAGACCTGCCTCTGCTTTGTGGTGGGGTCAGACTACTTCTAATTTACAGTGTTGTCCTTCAATTCAACATCATTCATTTATGAAGATAATCTTAGGGGCTTCAGCCCCTCTTCGCAGGCTGGAATGACTTATTCCCTGTCCTCTGACTCTGTGCTGAGTAGTCTCACTGTACCTCATCTCAGACCACCTGCAGGCAACTGTCAGTGCAGTCCACCCTGGGGTACTCCAACAAGCTTAGATCCCGTCTCTAGCTGGTGCAGAGATTTCATTTATTGTGGCTGTTGTGGACACAGTTGATGTGAAGGCCTTCCAAATACCCTACCCTAACGAGATGAGACATTCAGGCTTGATCCTGATGCTTCAGGTGAGCGATTTTTGTTACAAACCTTATGGTAGGGTGACTGATTCAGCTCTTACAATCCTGCGTCCTGCTGGTGCTGTGCACTCTGGGATATGCAGGCCCTTCAGTGGACTCTGCGCCGAGGTGGGCTAGCACTGAGGATTCCTTTCCAAAGGCCTCTGCATCTGATGAGTCCGCACTGGACCTTGTGTGGTGGGTGACCGATGCCAATCTGGCCTGTGGCAAGTGATTTATCTTCTCCGACAGTGGCTGAAGTGCACTCAAGTACACAAAAGTAACCGTAATTTTAAAAGTTTCAACATTCGAAACAAACCTACCGTGCAGTGCTTTAACAAGCTCAGCCTAGGCCCGTGGACCAACTTGAGAAAAAGCTAGAGCGCCGAAGTGTACTAGACACAGCACGCACTGCTGGTGCCCGAAGGCTTCATAGTGTACCATCTCAATCAGAATATTCTAAATCATCAAACGATACGATATTGAAAATGGATAAAAACAATGTGATGATGCAAAATGATTGAATAAGTTGCTTGTGTTGTCACAGATGTTACATCACACTTGTATGCGATGAAAAAATAGCATTCTCAACTTGAAAAGGTGTTCATGGTTGTAACACATAACCCAATGCATTTTGGATGAAAAGCCCCCTTCATCAGTGTTAAGGGAGCTCAAGAAAAAGATTTGCCATTTATACATCTGAGGAACCATCACCGGTTCCGAAGCAGGCAACAATGAATAAGGAAAGTCTAAATTGCACCCATCCAAGACGTTTACGCCAACTTTCATTGCAATGCTTGCTAAACGTTACTTGGAATTGTTAACCCATTGTGAACTAGAGAGCCGTAATTGAAGGCTGTGAAAAGCAACACACAAAATCATAGAGGGGTAGTAACAACCCTTTACAAGGGTAACTAATCTCTTGGGTGGGCGAAAGAAAGAAAATAATATGAACAATAAATCCCAGCGTACTATCCAAACTGACTGTGGGCGAACCAGAATAGTGCATTCACAGGGCCCAGAGTGTGAAGAAGAGTGAAAGACAGCGGTGCCTATCTTCAATACCTGGAGTGAACCATGAACGACCTGAAACAAACTAATCTGGGAAAATGATGGAATCGCTGCAAAGTGAGTCTGAAAAAAATACCCGGTCAATACAAACAAGCATTTGCAATGCAATAGGTCTTGCATTTTTTAAAGTTAGAGCTGTTAGCTTTGAAATTGACTGTTTTTTACTTTTGCTGAGTATGAAGTGTATTTTAAGACTGTGGGGTAAAATGGACGAGAATGAGAGAGGCACTGGAGATGAATGGGAGAGAAAGACGCTGAAGGAACGTGAAGTAAAACCAAACAAAGGTATAATGGAGACACGTAGTGGAGCAAAACATTGGTGGGAACAATAATAATTCTAGAGACACAGGATAGAAGAAAATAGACTTTCAATACCGCGCTGACTAAAAAAAAGTGTTTATTTCAGCACCATGGTATCAACGGAAATGTTTGTAGCTCTGCTATTCTGAAAGCTTGTTTACAGTAACACTTACAAATGCGACCACCTGAATGGCGTCACGGCTGCAAGGCGGGATCTATCAGTTTAATAGATTGAATAAAGCCAACAGATTAACTCGACGTGTTTTTGTTACCGATCGTAGAACTCCCACATAATATAAAGCAACACACAAAAAAGAAGCATTCTTTGCTTCCCTGCAGTATCTGACTTAGTGGACAGGGTATCCCAAAGTAACCCTGGGCGTAGTTCGTGAAGTAGCACTTTGCGAAGCTGCGCAAAGTGCAGTTCGCACTACGCGAGCTACGCGTAGCACTTCGCGAACTGCGTAGTACCTTGTTCGCACTGTGCCAGATGTCGTTTTCAATGATTGCACAGTGCGGAGAAGCAACCGGCACTGCAATCATTGAAAATGGCATCTTGCACATTGCGAGCTGTAGTTTTCTGCTGCTCAAGTAGATTTTTACTCGAGTGGCAGCTTTCTCAACGCGAACTGGTAGTTTCTCATCGCGAGCGGTCGCGAGCATACGCGACCACTCGCAATGAGAAACCTGACCTCCTCGCGTTGGGAATCTCGCCGGGAGGTTTATTTTCCATGCTCGCGATCGCCAACTTGATGTTGCTGATCGCGAACAAGGAAAAAGTCTCGCCGGGATGTCATTTTGCTTGCTCGCTGTCGTCTACTTGACGTTGAGGACCGCGAGCAAGCAAAAAATGACCGCAGCACTACGCTACGCGTGTTCACACTGTGCTACCTGCAATTCGCGTAGTGCGAAGTAGTGCGAACTTCGCAAACTACGCGAGCGTAGCGTAGCGTAGTGCTTTGCCCAGGCTTAATCCCAAGGCAGACACAGCAGAGTTCTGTAACCAAAAGTACACTTAACTGTACGAAACAGAGAGCAAAATGAAATCGAAAGTACTGTTCAGGGCTTTAGTGGACCGGGTCCTGCTGGTGCTCACCACCAGAAGTTCTTAAAAGCAGGTGCTGAGACGGGTCCTCGTCGGGCTCTCCATTTTTGCCCTCAGGATAGGAAAATATCTCAACTCTGCAGGAGTAACACTGTCTAAAGTATTTGATGCAACTTCAAAGACTAGTTTTAGTTGTTTTAGTCTCATCATTTCAGAACTGAAGCCTTTTCAACATTATACACAACAAAGCCATAGTTCTTGAGAATTTATTTTATGCAACTAACAACCATTGGCAAAGCCAATGGTCCTGGCTTGTTGTAGTTATAATGTTACTTGATGTATCGTATTTCTGAATGCAATGACAGAAACAGCAGAATGAGCAGTCGGGCGGCACACTATGCGAAGCACCGATTTTTAGCTTCGGTGTTTTTAAGCCACGCCCTTATTACATCGGCCGCGCCCCTTTGAGTGACCCCTCAGTGTTTTCATCCCACTTAAAGCCCTGTGGACACTGCAACCTATAGACACTGTGAAAGGGGCAAACCCTTCTCCCTTCAGCACTGCACCCTCCATTCCTGGTGCAGTGGTGGTGGTGGGCCCAGAAGCATAACATAGCTCTTGGGTTTTAGAAATAATACAGTCTCTTACGAAATCTGCAAAATACGGAAGCTGCAGGAGATAGGTCTCCTCCCAGCAGCAAGAGCGGTGACAGCAGCAAGGACAGTGACAGCAGCCATCAATGGGAGCAGAGGCAACCCCGCTTCCCGGGAACACTGCACAGCGCTGGATTCCGTAGGACATTCCCTCTCGTGGGGGACATCGGGCAGCGATGGGTGATAAAACAGATCACCCTCCCACAGTGTCCCACCCCCCCACCAATGATGTTGACATGAAAATGGGGAGTCTTCCCCGCTCTTTCACCCTCCTTCCACTTAACCCTAAGGCATAAGGAGGCCAGTACTGCCAGAAAAAAAAACGCATGCAAGAATACATTTGAAGAAAAATAAAGAAACCAATCCGGGAATAGCCAGGATCAGGAATTCCGCTCCAGATATATTACTGTCCCCACCCTCCAATAACCCAGGATATGTAATCTGGACAGGTGTGCTGCGATCAAGGAGGTGGGGGTTGAGGGGGGGTGGTCGTGCGCTGCACAGAGCCGGGAGAGGGGTGTCAACGTCTATGGGGAATAATCCCGCAATGTAGCCCTCGGAAAATCAGAGTAGGCATCTGGTGTCAGGGCGGGCCCTGCGTTCACGCACACAACGGAAATGCACGTGCACCAGGGGACGCAGAGACACAAGATGGCAAACCTGGACGGGTTTTGGATCAACTGGAGGGCATGGTGGGCAAGGCCCGGGTGGGGAGGGCAGGGATTGGAAAGCACAAGGCGAATGAGCTTGATGTGTGCTGCAAACGGCACAGCGTGAGTATTGTGAAGTGAGCGTAGTCCCGCACTCCATTGAAATGTGCGCTGAGGGTGAGAACACGTGCAGGCTGGAATGTCATTCGTTTTCATGAGCATTTTACTGAGTGCATGCTGCACATTGGGGTTAATGCTATGTGGAGGGTATCGAATGACATCCATGATATAAAATGTTTATTAAAATTAAACATTCTTGTTGTAATCATGTAAAGACTGACATCACCAAACAAATGCTTTTCTATTTTCATTAAGAAAGAAAATGGAAAAAATTGAACCAGCAGCACTGAAAGAGATCGCGAAAGCGATCGCTATTGTGTAAAAAACAAAAAAAAAAAAAAAAAACACACCCGCGAGTGGTACGCACGCGCTCCACAGCGAAACATGTGTTTTCAATTATCGCGCTGAGTCTGGGCACGATAATTGAAACCAAATGGCCTTTGGTGCGCGTAATAGACACCAATAGGCCATGGGCAGAGCAATGGGCTCGCCTTTGGCCTATTGCGTGCCGTTTTTGTGAAAAACACGCACGCAAAGGCCAATCGCAGAAGCCAAAAGGAAAAGCACGGGCGTGTGCGATTCCAGGCTCCGTTTTGAAACCCCGTACAAAAGGACTGTCGCTGCGCGAGCAGTGCTGCACACTGCATCGCTAGGCACGAGACCTAAAAATGGGCAATGCTGTGAAATAAATGATGGACCAATGATACCAGCACCAAGTTTGTGTAGAGTGAAAATACCTTTGTGTGAGAAAATGCCATCTTTCTTGCATGGTATGCCCCCACTTTTTGCTGAATTGCTGACTGTACTTTGACTAAGTGTGCCCTGGGTTCCTGCCAATCAGGTGCCCAGGGCCTATGTTCCTTCCCTAAAACCCAAATTGGCAAACCCTGGCCACATGTCAGCCTCTGGTAAATGGTACCCTAGGTACCCAGGGCCTTGTGACCAGGGAAGGCCTCTAAGGGCTGCAACACTTATTGTGCCACCCTTAGAGGCCCTGTACCCTAACACAAACACACTGCCCTTGCAGGCTGAGTGTCTGGGTACAAGAGAAAACAGAGTCAACATGGCACACATCCCTGTGTGCCATGCCCACAACCTACACTGCCCTGGCATACATCAGCCACCCCTCTAGCTGGGTGCCCTATGCCAGTGGTGTGGGCACAGGAGCATGATCCCTATGCCCCTACAGTACCCAGGTCCATTCCTGGGCACTAAGTGCAGTGCTGCCATTTAAGAGTATATGGTGCTGGGAGCTCGTCAAACACGAACTCCACAGCACCATAATGGCAACACTGAAGACTGAGAAGTTTGGTATCAAACTTCTCAGCACATTAAACCCACACTGATGCCAGTGTGGGATTTAATGTACAAAGCACTGCAGAGGGCATCTTAGAGATGCCCCCTGAAACCTAACCAACAATCCACGTCTTGTCTGAGAGGCTGCCTAGACTGCCACACAACAGACATGTTGCTGGACCCTTGGGTGGAGAGCCCCCGCTCTCCTGGGCCTGCAACAATGCACATCCTGGGCGAGGTGCTAGGTCTGCTCCCCCAGGATGGGCAGGGGGAAGCTTCAAAGGCATGCCGCCTTTGTGATCTTCTCCAGGCTATTTGCTGTACCCAGCAACTGACCCCCACCGGTTCTGACCCCCACTCTGGCAGGAAGACTGGCCGGAATCCCCAAGTAAGGACCAGGGATGTGCCAGCCTCTGCCAACCCCACCCCTCAGGTGGGGGAGGTGAGGTGAAGCACATCTCTGGGCTCTCGCCATCTTAAAGATGGGAAGCCCTGCCCAATCAGGACTAGGCTACTGACCCCCTTTCACAGGAGAGTGGCAGAATAGGGGGTGTACCCACCCCAGGGCAGGGACCCATTGGTCCCTGCCCTTTACCTACCTGTAACGCCCCTACATCTAGTATTTAGGGGCACCCTGAACCTTCCCTCCTCAGATTCCAGATTCCGAAAAAGCAAAGAAGAACAAGAAGAAAGAAGACCTCCCGTGCAGCTGCTAAGAAGAGGAAGACACCAACTCCTTTGACCCCAGCCCTACCGGCCTGTCGACCCTCGAACCTGCTCCTGCTAAAACCTGGCACCTCCTGTGGCCAGCAACCTCACAAGCCCCGGAGGACCTGGCTACCTTGTGACTCTGAGCATCTGGGACTCCCATGAGCAGTGGCTCTGCTCAAAGCAAGTTTCTAACCCCTGGCATCAGCCATGAACCGCGAACCCTGCAAGCTCTGCACCCGCCAAACCTGGCCTGTGCCGGTGTGGACAAAGACCCCGAGGACGTACCCCGGCGACTGACTCCGAATCCGGCACCCAAGGAACCCACCTCGACGCTCCTGACGACGCCTGCAGCCTCAGAACCAGGGACCCCCCCCCCCCAACCGCGATCAACAGAGGGTAGGATTCCCGGACATCAAAAGGCACCCCTGCACCTGGCGCCCTGCGGCCCCCTGTGCCCGACTCCTGGGTACCTACCTATCCTCCAACTACCCAACTTACCTCTCAAAGTGGTGGCGGCACCTGAAGAATCTTCGTCCCCGAGCTTGCAGCCTTTCTTCGTCCTTGAGCTTTCCCAATGAAATCCATTGAGCGCGCGAAGGCTCAAAAGCACCCTGCACCCAGCCGCCCGAGTGGCCCTGGCAGTGCAACTTCTACTCATACCCACTTCCCCATTTGCCCTGAGCAAGTGACCAGGAGCCCAGCTCCCACAGCCGCGTGGCCTGCTAGTCAGCAGCCACCAACCAAGGCCCCCCTGCCTCCTACAGGATAACATTGGGCCTAACTCACTCTGCACACGGCCGCCCCAGTGCCGCTGAGGGTGTAATAACTGTACTTACCTGACCCTGGGAGACCCCTGAGTCTATGCCCAGAACCTTAACTCTGCCAGTCGAGTACTTGCTCAAAAGCCAATAACTCACTTCTTCTTCCATAGGGTAACATTGACTGACTTCTTCTGAAATTGCTTTTAAGTGTGGAGTTTCTAAACTTTAAAATCACTTAAAATCAACCGAGTAACGAAAACAGAAATACTCACCTGCTATTAGGAGAGATCCCAGTGCTGGATCTTGGTGACCAGCACTGACCCTGAAAAGTACTTGCAACCGAACGCACCACTAACTCAATTTTCTCCCATAGGAAACCATTGACAGTTTTTCTGTGAAATTTCTTCTAAGTTTCGATTTTTTCAAACTACAAATATTCTTTAAAAATCGTACCAACTGTGAACACTTAATTACTTACCTGTTTTAGATAGATGCCCCAGTGCTGAGCCTAGGAGCCCAGCACTGGATTACAAAAGTAACGAGAACATACTTTACCCATAACTTGAATTTTCACCCATAGGAAACCATTGACTATTTTTCTATAAAAAAACATTCTAAGTGTTGATTTAGCAAATGTATAAATATTCTTTAAAAATCGCCTGTATAGGGGGGGGGCGTGGTTTGGACGCCGGAGAAGATGGTGGCATAACGCGTCGCTCCTCCCGTGGTAGTGAAACACGGAGCGGTTCTGGAGTTATATCCTAACTTGTGAACAACAAGAGCGATGATTTTGGCAATCGGAGACTGAGGTCTACCTCTGGGACGAATTTGAGCCGCCAAGGAGGTCCTGGGAACGAGTTATGATCAAAGAGCCCTGAGACCACGAGCGGGTCGCGCAGCTGTTGGAGCCGGCGGATCCCTGGCGAACGCTGTTGAGGCTGTCACCGCTACAGAGCCGGAAGATTCGGAGACTAGGGGAAACCGCCGCCGTAGCAGAGAGTGAGGGGGCAGGAGTGAGGATCTGGACTGGTCAGTGTGGCTATAGCTTCTCCCTGCTATGCAGTGAAACGCCGGTGAGTGGAGCATGCAAGATGGCGACTACGGGAATCCCCGAAAGTTTTTGAGAGTCCCGGCGGGTGTCTGAGAACGGGGACAGTCTTCGATAGAAGGGAAACCAGAAGAATGTCACTGAAGTATGGAGAGTGATTGTAACGTATCCTATAGCACCCTAATATATGCTGGACATTACTGGTAAACATCGATGTTGTAAGTGGCAAAATGGCGGCTGTACGAGTCTCCGAGGCTCCGGGGATCCCGCGTATTGAATGGAGCACGAGGTGACCGTAGTAAGAGAGGGTGGAATGCTTCATGACCAAGCGGTATGGTTACATCGGCAACGGATACATAATACTAAGAGCAGAGAGTGTGCCGGTCTTAGGATCACTCCTACACTATTTCGCAAAATGGCGGCAGTGATGGCGGCTATGTAGGCTCCTTTCGAGACATTATCTCACTGAAACCGGCAGTCTAGCAGTTGATCCTCACAAAATCAACACGTGGAGTGCGCTTTGAGGGTGCATTATATGCTGAAGAGTGCGATTAAAAGCAAGAGGTAATGCACACTGTATTGATGACAGCGCAGGTGTCGTGGCTTGCATATGGGCGGGCTGCGTAGCTAGTGTGTGTGGCCAACATACCATTTTAAAATGCGGATCTGAGAGAATAATGACGGCGATCTGAGAAGGGCTGGGAGAGGTTGAAGCACCATTTCCAAGGGGCAGTGCACAGAACTTGAGCAGTACATGGAGTACAAGAGAATTGCGGAGAATAACCGAATGGCTCGGATCTGGTAAGAGAACATGTCACTCACGAAGAGTAGTGGAGCAAGGTGGTCTGAGCAGGTACGCGTTGAGATTTATGTCCAATGTCATGCTGGTCACAAGTAAGGCAATGATGTCTATTATGCAATCCTAAATCTCTAACCACGTCGCTGGCAGCGGTAGGAGTACATTTGTGGTGGTAATATCTGGTCCGTGTGCACCTTCTGCATATGGTGGAGGCTCCTGTTCACGAGCTGTTTAAGTCTACTGCAGAGCTATCAGTCCTGGCATTCGAATCAATTGACTCCTCACAGTGTTGTTTATGATGGGGGATAAAGACAGAAAGAACCTAAAGAGTCCAAGGCTGAACCTCCTGCTCCAATATCGCCGCTCAAAGGTAAAAAGGATGTGACCGATACGATGGACATAATACTAAATAAATTAGAGGAAGTAAAGGAGATCACAAAGTCCACAAAGGAAGAAATTGTAGCTATCCGTAAAGACATCCGTGATACTAATGCAAGGCTTACGGAGTCAGAGTCAAGAATCAGTCGTCTAGAAGATTCGGAGATCATAACTTGTAGCTCTCTTAAACGCCTACACATCTCCACAGAACAAATGTCAAGGAAGATGTCGGAATTGGAGGGTAGAAATCGAAGAGGGAACCTACGCATCTTTGGTATACCGGAGGGGTCAGAAGAGACATATGAATCCTGTGTCCAACTTCTGGAGGCTTGGTACTCACAGGCAACCAACCTTAACTTCCATCACCCACTGGAATTTGATAGAGCTCATAGGGTTCCGGGCAGGATCATGCCGGCCCAAAAGGGACCGCGACCTACTGTATGTAAACCACTACGTTACCAGCATGTGAAACAAATACTGTCATTTGTGCGTAAAAATAAACCATGTACTCTGGAAATCTAGTAAAGTGTACATATCCCAGGACTACAGTAAAGAAACTGTCGACACGAGGAAAACCTTTCTTGCTTTGCGACCACAGTTGAAGTCGCTGGGCCACCAATTTGGTTTTGTAGGTCCGGCAAGGTTCCGTGTCTTTATCAAAGGTTCTCCGCAGGTCTTCGCAGACCCGTTAAAACTCAGGCAATATCTGGAGGGAGGCGATGAGTCACGCATGGATACTTGATCAGCGGCCTCTACTTCCTCCACTAAACAGGATTCTTTGTTTCCGTAGCAGATTATTATGTCGATGTGTCACTCGTAGTCATACAATGTTGGGTCCTGATGTACTGCTGTATTGTTGCAATGTTGGGCTCTGTTCATGGGGTTCATGGAGTAGAGGGGGACGCAAGTCTTATCTTCTGTGTTCTTGTGTGGTTTGTGCCTTCTTCGAGTATTGACACTAGTCATGAATAGTCACTAAATACTATGCGTTTCTTGGTCTGCATTAGTGGTCCCCAACCAGTCAAAGAAGTAGGGAGGCTTATTTAATGCATACATCTAATGCAAGCATATAAGCCTTTGGCTATAGTAGATTAAGGTTAGTAAAGATGGGTAGCTACTGTTGATAATCCCACTGGGAGGTGGCCCAGCGGCAGTTCTGTCCGTATAAGTTAGTTGTTACCTGGACAGGCACTGTTGCCTATCGGGCACACGGGTTTGTGCTGTTTTATGTGTTGGGTTAATTCCCGAATTGCTAACACGGATACGAGTTTAGGCCTTGGGAGGGACACTATTTTTTCCGTGTCACCATGCCTACTAGTTTATCTCGGGGTGGAGGGGTGGGGGAGGGTGATTGGGAGGGAGAGGGGGAGGTGGGAGGAAGGGAGAGGGAGAGAGGGTGGGGTACGTGTTTGATCTCTGTGTTAATTTTCCTTTCTGTCATTGTTTGTCATGTTCCAATGCACACCAAGTCTAACATCATTTTATTGCCAATGCCTATGCAGATTGTACTGCCGCGACCCGGCTTGGGTTTATGTCAAGTCCCAATGCACACCAGGCCTAACACCATTCTACTGTCAATGCCTATGCCGATTGTACTTTTACCTTCCGACCAGTGCTGTGAGAGTTGAGGGGTTCTGGGAGAGAATGAAGGAGGTCCGCGTCAATACAGTGAAGTGTAGTTTATTAACAATTCACCCTGTTAGCTGTTGATTTGCTATGTCATTATCCACAATTGACACTCCTATTGGCGTATCAAGAGTGAATAGCTTGAAAATACTCTCTCTTAACGTCAAGGGTCTCAATCAACCAGTTAAGTGTCAGAAGATCCTGGAGTATTTACGTAGGCAGAAGGGTGGTATTGTATTGTTTTACTGATATCTAAACTTGAGGCCTCACAATTTCATACTCTCAGGAATAAATTCTTTGTTGAGGTCGTAGGGTCAGAGGCGATAGGAAAGAAAAATGGGGTCCTGACATTAATTGCAAAAAAATCGAACGTAGAGTTGCTCTCCCACGACTCTGACTCCAAAGTGCGGTGGGTTACGACCAAGCTGACTAAAGATGACACTGAATTCTATGTGACGAATGTCTATGCCCCTAATACATGCGACCTAACCTTTTGGTCCGATCTGTCCAAGCAACTAGAGACTATCCCTGATTCAGCCATACACATTCTGGCAGGAGACTTTAATCTACCATTTGATCCAGTATTGGACAGAGATTCCAGATGCTCCTTTCGTAGCAATAGATCTCATAAGGCCTTCACTAATCTATGTACTCGATTCCATTTGGTAGATACATGGAGGTTGCAGAACCCTGATGGGAGGGATTATACCTTTTACTCTCTGCCACATGATTCATTTTCCAGGATTGATTATTTATTTATAACAAAGAATGGCATCCCCAGAAAAGAAGGAACATCTATAGAACCAAAGGTTTTATCCGATCACTCATGTATTTCCCTATCCATCTCCAACGTCAAATCCTCTACTCAACAATCAATATGGAGGTGTAATGAGGAGGTCCTCAAAAAAGAACAACATAGGGACCGCGATCAGAGAGTACTTGGAACATAACGGTAGGGGAGACACCACTGATTTGATTCGTTGGGAGGCGCTAAAAAGTACGATAAGAGGGGTCGTTATTAAAATAAAATCTGCCATAAACAAGAACCACAATAAAGCTCTGGAGACTTTAGAAGGAGAAATTGTCACGCTAGAGAAGAAACACTTGGCTGATAGGAAGGAAGAAACAATGAATAAATTAGCAAATAAGAAGTATGAATATAACAAAATAGTAAGTGAAAGGGTGGGGATTTGGTTAACTAGGAGGAAACAATTCAAACTCTGTGCATCCAACAAGGCAGGGAAGAGCCTCGCTGCATACCTCAAATTTAAAATACAGAAAATACGATCAATTCCATCAAAGATCAGGGGGGAACAACACATTCGGACCCGGTCAAGATAGCGGAGGTATTCAAACAATTTTATGAGCAACTTTATGCCAAGAATACAGAGGTAGCCGACTCAAAAATTGAAGGTTATTTGGATAAGTGCAATCTTCCCTCCCTCTCCACTATGGATCGTGATGACATTAACGGTCCTATCATGCTTCAGGAAGTCGAGATGGTCATTAAGTCGTTAAAATGCGGTAAGGCACCTGGACCGGACGGGTTCCCTGCTAGATTCTACAAGGGCTTTTCCCCACTGTTGGCGCAACCACTCTTGCACTTATTCCAAGAAATCAGTGCTATAGGGGAGGTGAAAGGTACGTTGTCGGAAGCCATTATTGCGGTGCTGCCAAAAGAGGGGAAGGATCCAGCGCTACCAAAGAATTATAGGCCTATCTCGCTCATTAATCTCGATTGTAAGCTTCTAGCAATGATTCTGGCTAACCGGCTTCAAAAGGTCCTGCCCAAATTGATACATGCTTCACAGGCGGGTTTTTTAAAGAATAGACTGTCTAGTGATAATACCAGAATACTGGCGCATGTACTTGAACAAGCAAAGTTGTTGACTACCCCTACTGTGGCAATCGCACTTGACGCCGAAAAGGCTTTCGACAGAGTCGATTGGAACTATTTGAATGCGGTCCTAAATAAGTTCAACCTGGGTCACTTTTTAAAAAGATGGTGATGTCTCTATACTCTTGTCCCTCTGCGAGAGTTAGAGCTGGAGGCTCATTTTCCTCAGCGTTCCAATTACATCAAGGCACTAGACAGGGGTGCCCTCTCTCGCCCTCAGTGTTTTTGCTGGCCATTGAGCCATTTCTCTATCACTTGAGAACTAACGATGGTATTGCTGGAATCCCATTTGAAGATTGTATAATAAAGTTGACAGCATATGCGGATGATGTCCTAATAGTATCAGAGAGAGCGGAAGAGGCTATACCGGCCCTCATGTCTACCATTGACGATTTCTCCAGGGTGTCGGGATACAAGTTGAATAAGGATAAAACAGAGGTTAAACTGTTGAATAACTTGGGTAATAGAGAGATTATGGGGGACTCTGGCTTGACGTGGCAGCCAGGCTGCTTTAAGTATTTGGGGCTGGAATTTGATAAAGATCTAATTACAACTTTGGGGGTCAATGAAAGCTTGCTTCTGAAGAAAATATCTAAATTACTAGAGGGATGGTCCCCGAAATTCCTTTCATGGTGGGGAAGGGCGGAAACCTTAAAGATGATGGTGACCCCATTAGTAAATTATCTGGCGAGTATGTTGCCAATGACATTCTCGGAGGCCTTCTTGACAAAGGTGGACGGGCTGTTTGGTGGGTTCTTGTGGCAGGGGAAGAAACCCAGGATATCTATGAAGAAGAAGCTACAGCTATCAAAAGGAAAAGGCGGCTTGGGTCTCCCTAGCTTCAGGAACTATCAGACTGCCTTTCTATGTAAACAAGGGGCATAGTGGTTGAATGAGGACGCGGATTATTCACCGCTGTGGATTGCGATTGAGAAATCTTTGATTGGTAATGCACCTCTAACAGCATTACTCTCAATGGATCTATCCCATCTCCCCCACTCCAAATACATCCTACTAAACACTAGAAGAGCACTTCTGAGATTAGATCAAGCTCAGAAAGTTGGGCTGCTGTGGAGGAAGTCTACTATGGTATCTTTATGGTATAATCCATCGTTTAAGCTGGAAGGGAAACCTCTGCAGTGGAGGGTTTGGTCTGAGAAAGGCATTAATCTGGTGAAAGACTTATTTGAGGGAGGGCATCCATTGCCGTTCTCCTCGCTTCAAACCAACCACAATCTGTCACCAATGGATTTTTGACTTTTTGAAACTCAAGGTCATTCTGTCTACTCGCTCCCTCAACTCGAGCGCCCCTTGGCTTAAGACCCATGTTCTACGACTTATGAAGTCGGGTCACTTTTCTCTAAAATTTATAAGTTGCTTCTCCCTGCTCCAAGGAAGGCCTACAAGAAAAATGAATCCAAGTGGGAATCTGAGCCTAACTCTACCGGTTTAGTATTTGACTGGGATTTGATACATGCTGCCGCCCTAACGAATAAGATCTCCCCGATTCTAGCCCAAACCAAATATATGCTCATTAATAGGACATACTGGACGCCAGAAAAACTCCATAGACTCCATCTGAGGGATAGCCCCTTATGTTGGAACTGTGACTCAGCGGTGGGAGACTTAGCTCATATGCTCTTTGGGTGCTCTGCGCTGGGATTATTCTGGGGGAAAGTGTTTGGTTGCATAGATCATATTTTCAAGGTATTTGTATTTGTATGTGGATTTATTAAGCGCGATTGATGCCCGGGGGCGTCCAAGCGCTGAGGGACCGACAGATGTATAGGCAGAGGCGGGGATAGTTACCAGAATTATTGTGGGGAGTTGAAAAGAAGAGTCTTGAGCTGTTTCCGGAATGAGGTAAGATTAGAATTGGCTCTCAGAGGAAGGGCGTTCCATAGCTTGGAAGCGTTATGGGTGAAGGTCCTACCGCCTGCTCTGGCTCTTTTTATTCTGGGTGCGGTGGCCAGAAAAGTCTGGTTTGACCGTAGGTTTCTGCTTGGATGGTAGTGAGAGATTAGGTTGTGGGTGATGATTGGGCCTTTGTCCCAGAAAGCCAGGTGGGCAATACACAAGGCTTTGAAGTGGATTCTTTTGCGGACTGGCAGCCAGTGTAGACTGGTCAGACTAGCTCTGACGGATTGTCGGCGTGGGAGCTGGAGCAGTGTCCGAGCTGCACAGTTCTGTACTGTTTGAAGTCTCCGCAGTGTGTAGTCTGGTGCAGCGAGGTATAGGACGTTATTGAAGTCCAGGCGGGACTGGATCAATTAGAAGGTCAATTCTAAACGAGAATTTGTCTATGTTCTGTTGGGGGTGCTGGACCAGGAGCTTCATAATGACTATGATCGTCAATTGCTGGACATTTTGCTTACTCTAGCCTGCAAGGTGGTACTATGTAAATGGAAAAGCGCCTCTGAGGTCTCATTCAGGGTTTGGCAGGAATGGCTCTCGTTTCTAAGAGGAGCTGGCAATCCAGCTCTACACTCATCCCCGTGGCGCGCTTCCCATAGGCGGCTCTGGAAATCCATGGACAGGTCTTCGTTCTCATTTGACCCGCCCTGAACGGAAGTGGCGGTGTTATGGCGGAGTTATGGCTGATAGGCTATAGAGTAAGGGGAGATACGGAATCGGATAGGCAACACACATGAAATAAGGCATTGGCAGTCGTGGCGCTTACTCACCATAGCGTAATCTGAGTTTGGGGGCTGAACTTGGTTTCATGACATATCTTAGTTTCATTTCATTTCACTTCATTTCATTTCACTTCACTTCATTTGCTTCAAATTCATCCATGTTATTCGGATGTGAGGAACAGATTTATAGTCCTGACTTACGGATCTTATTACTATGTGTTTGAGGAATATGACTTCATATATGTCTGTGTTGGGGGCGACTCCCCTATAGATTTGCCAGTTCTCAGGTCCTATGGGTCTGTTGGTTGGGGATTGCACATGTCATTTATTGTAGGTCTTTGTCGTTTTTCTATTTTTTATCAATAAAGATTTGAAATAAAAAAAAAAAATCGCCTGTATAACTTAAACACAGTTTCTCAACTGCTTACAGGTGGTACACTAGTGCTGGATCCAGGATCCAACACTGACCTAGAAAAAGTACTCATAACCCCACTTACCTGCAAAGTGAATTTCCTTCCATAGGAAGTGTCAACTTTTAAAATAGCAAAATATTGTATAAAAATCACAACAGTAACGTAACTGAATTTACTCACTTGTTTCCAAGAACTGTCCCAGTACTGAATCTAGGTTCCAGTCCTGGAGTTAGGAAAATAATCCTGAAAGTAATCAAGTGCACATAACTTAAAATTCCCATTGAGCTCAATGTATTATTGTGTTTGAAATTGTGTTGCCTATTGCAACAACCTGTAACAATACCTACAAAAGTCAATTGCCTATTGCAAAAGTATTTAACTAAAGCATCTCATTCTGAGAAAGTATATTTTGATACCTATTGTTGGTTCTAAAATAAAACAACCATATATTTTGTATATAAACCATTGGCCTAGAGTTCAGTCCTTGAGTGTGTGAGACCATTTGCTGACTGAGTGTGTACAACAAATGCTTTACACTGTCCTCTGATACTGCCTTTCTGCCCGACCAAGCTACCACTTTAGAGAGTAAGGTTATATCCAACTTTAACCTCTGCCAAACCTCTGGGGACTGTGGACTCTGTACACACTGTACCTATTTGGGAACAGTATATACAGAGCCACTTTCTCACACTTTGGAATTCAGCGCAGTGTTCAGCAGTAGCCACGTGCCAAAGCACAGTCTCCAACTGTAGACTCTGCAAACCAGGATATGTGGTTAAGAAGTCTAATGCAAAATAATAATGCCCGATAAGGTAACATGAAAAGTGATGATATACCTGCTGAGTGCAAAGAATCCAGAGCCTCGTGCACCGACATGACACCATGACAAGGAGGTGTGCCTTGAGGGGTGTGCTGGAAGTATCGCTAGAGGGAATGAGGAGCGACTTTGTAGTACGCATGAAGTACGTAAAGACTAGCAGACTATCTGTAAACTGGACCAGCAAGCTGAGCACCATGGAATTGGAAACGCTGTGGACACCATAAACAATAAGTGAATACAACAATGAAATTAATAAAAAAGGGTCAAAAAAGGGAAGCACAGTGTAGATTGGTCGACCCCACGCAGTGTGGATACAGAGAGCAGGTGTGACTGTCCTGTCAAACATTAATACAACCGTATGTTGCCAAAAGTAGAAAATGAAGAGATCACGGCTTTGAACATCCTAATGTTCAATTGGTGTGGCGTGACCAAGCCGAGCTGCAAAATGGCCGCTTAAACGAGGGGCTCAGCCAGCCGAGCAAACAATCCGACATGAATCCTGCTGAAAACCACCCATCCTGAATATGCAGAGCTGAATTAGGGCGCACGATAGCAAGCTGTTCACCATTACCTGCTTTCCGGAGTGTAAATCGGTGCTGCAGTGCCTGAATTGAAGCTGTCGACTGGTGGCCCGGCTGATGATCGAGAAAGGCTGAGCTAGGTCCCACTGGGCCTGAAGACGGTCGGGAGCCGAGTGTGCGCGTTCCCCGCCTGGTCGCGGCAACCACAGACACATAGTATCCGGTGAGCTGCAGAAGCTGATACGGTGAGCTGGGGAGACGGTGCGGGGATCAGCCGGGCCCCGGAAGCGCGTCTGGCGCTTGTCGCAGCTAAGACACCTGCGGCAGAGGGAAGGCCTGTGGCCGGGGAGGCGGAGGATAGGCCTGTACGTTCCGCTCGCGAGGCGGGAGCTGTGAAGAGGTGAGGGGACAGCTGCTCTCTGCCACGAGGGACAATCCGTTCGGGACTTGCTCAAACTCCCGCAGCTGCCGGGCCCTGTCGTCCCATCCAGGGGGCCGCTCGTATTATTGCACGGCGTGATGGGCTGCTCCTCCCCATCTCTGTGAGGGACACGCCCCCTCATCCCCCGATGCTGCGTTAGAGGCGGGCTGGTGCGTTTACCCACCCGCTCCCGTTTTGCACTGCCGGACGATCTGGAGCTGGGTGGGGGTCCTGGCCGGAGCAGGTAGCGGCCCACTCACCAGCCACATACGCGCGGCACTTCCCAAAATGGCAGTCAAAGACAGTGCCACTTCTGGCTGCCCCAAACAGGACTGAACTCGGACTGAGTATGGCTGCCCTGAGGGCGGGTGGCAGACCTGCCTACACAGATCTGGAGTCCAGAGGTTAATATCTGCAGCGGGAAACGTAGGTGGCCTTAAGAGTGCCGGGATCACGGCCTTGTACATAACCCATACAACCCCTTGGTGCCTGCCTGGATCGAGGCGTGAGTGAGGCGCCTACAGCATTACATAGCCGCCCGCCCGCTCTGAGTCCGCATTTGTCACCCTGCTCACCACAAATGGTACTACCACAGCAAAAGTCCGCAATGGGTAAAGGCGAAAACAAGCAGCCAAGACTCACTTTTGATAGGCTCTCTACCTGCCACGAGGCCAGCAAAATGATGTCGCAAACAGTAGTACCGGAAACACAAATGGAACACGACCAAGACAAGGACATAAAAACAATGTTCCGCGAAGTGAGGGGCTGCCTGAAAGAAATCCATGCCAAAATAGACTCGCTTGCAGCCCGAATGGACTATGTCTTGCATAAAGTGGATAAACACGAGGAGCAGTTAAAAGAGCTGGAACAAAGAGTCTCGGATACAGACTATCATCAAGCCGAGAAACGCACCCATCTACTGCGGATGGACAAGGTCTTGGAGGTCATAAAGGCGCGGAACGAAGATCTCGAAGCCCGCTCACGAAGGAACAATGTCCGAATAACGGGTGTACCAGAGTCCACGAACATGGAGAAATATGTGGAGGGTATGCTGCAGTATTTTTTCAGGACTGACCTCTCCCCCATGTTCTTGGTTGAACGGGTCCACCGCACCTTGGGACCACGGCCCTCACCGGGTGCCCCCCCAAGACCGATCCTGGCCCGCCTGCTCAACTACAGAGACAGGGACACAGTCCTCCGTTTAGTCCGAGAGCGCGGTGAGCTCAAGTACCAGAATAATGCCATTTCATCATATCCTGATTTTACGCAGGCGGTGCAAGCGGCGAGGAGAGAGTTTTTACCAGCTAAGAAATTGCTGCAGAAAACAGGCCTTAAATATGCCATGCTCTACCCTGCGAAACTTCGAGTTCAGTCAAATGGCAAACCCCTCTTTTTCACGGATGCCAGTGCCGCAATGAAATTCTCCAATCAACAAACAAGGCTGCAAAAAGATAAGGAGCTGGACACGGACACTCAGGCACTGAGCCAGTTAAGTGACTGACTAATATATCTATCCTGTCATAGATCCACATAAAGACGTGTTTAAATCCCTGTTCATATATAAATGGGACAATTTCGAATGTTAAACTAGCTTTATTGCATTTTGGCAGGATAGGCATTTTGCTGGTGGTTCACGATGCTCGGCCACCCTGTTACGATGCGACTGGGCAGTATGCCTGCAACCTCACGCCTCCACAGGGATGATTCCCTTAGATGCTACATTTCAGATGTGTTCAAATCTCTGGGGGGTGCATCGTTCTGAGACTCAACCTGATTGGGGGGGTTGGAGTGGGTGTTGGGTGGGGGGGATCATTTGTAATTGTTTGTCGTTAATTGCAATGTGCTTCATCTAATTGTTCTGACCACATAATTCTTAGACATGGCACACACTTCCTCTCAGGCCTTCTCATACACCGGAAGACACTCCGCATTGCACTGTCAGGTGTACGGTATGTGGCAATACCGTCAATCGCAAGGGACACTCATTCCTCCATATCCCTATGTGTATTCTAATGTGTATCACGTGGAACGTCCGCGGTCTAAATGACCATAGGAAGACACGTCTGGTACAGTCCCACCTTTCGAGACATTTGGCTTCGATATGCCTCCTCCAGGAGACCCCTTACAGTAACGACCTGTGATAGGCTACAAACTGGTAGATGGAGTGTAGTCTTTACCTCATGCTACTCCAATTAGTCCCGTTGCCACATTAATTAAAAAAGGCACCCCCTGGAGAACCCAGAAAGTGATCAGTGATACAGAAGGGCGTATGTGCTGGCGTTGGGAACGCTGTTACATAAGCAGGTCCTAATTGCTAATGTATACGGGCCAAACGTAGACGATCCCTCCTTCCAGAAGGTGTGGCACGCCATACAATCCATGGGTGATGCGACATTGCTTTAGGGGGGAGGATTCTAATACAGTCCTATCCCTCAGGGATGACAGGGTGGGAACCTTACGCACACACCACCCACAAGCAGCGGTGGTTTTACAACAAATCAGACTACTACAGATTAATAGACACCTGGAGGAGCCTCCACCCCATGCCCGTGAGGGAACCTGTATTACATATCACCATAATGCCTGGTCACAACTGAACTTTTGGCTCACTTCTCCTGACTTGCACTCCTGGGTGTCGGACGCTTCCCATCACGCCCGCACGCTCTCTGACCGCTCCCCAGTCACTCTGGTCCTACAGATGCCCCAGCCATATCGACAGCCCTTCACGTGGCGTTTGCCCCTAAAGCTTTGCTTGACCCCACATTCAAAGAGGAGCTGCACACATACATCAAAGAATACTTTGATAAAAACACTGGATCCGTGGACTCGTCGGAACTCTGTGGGAGGCCTTCAAGGTGGTTGTTCATGGACACTGCATAGCAGGGCAAAACAGGGTGCTCGGGGACATTAGGAACAGCCTTAAACGCCTAGAATTGGAACTGCACACGCTCGAGCAACAACATTATGCAACACTATCGGCGGGGATATTGGGGCAGATTCGCCAGAAGTTGACCGCTTATCAGGAGGAGGCAGACAGGGAGGTGAAGTTCCTCCACAAATATGCGATTGTGAGGAAATACGGCGAGGGTGATAGAACTGGCAGGACACTTGCGAACCTACTGAAGCCACCACAGGGGGGCTACCTTCATTATGGCACTTACAACTGCAACTAATGACATAATACACTCCCCTCCTGACATTTTAAATACTATGCGCGAGTTTTATTCACAATTATTCAGCACACAGGCCACACTCGCGACTTCGACACTAGAGGAATACTTTGACTCCACAGCGCTGGTATGGTTCAACAATCTACAACGGGAATATCTTGATCTACCTTTCACGGTTGAGGATGTGCGGCGGGTGATTGGCGGGATGAGAGCAGACAGGGCACCAGGGACAGACGGTCTCACCGCACAATTCTATAAAGAATATGCTGAGGAGCTTACCCCCCGCCTCCTCGAGGTATACCGGCAGGCGTTGCAGAGCGGTATCCTCCCCGCGTCGATGAGAGAGGCGATTATTATTGCCCTCCTCAAACTCGATAAGGACCCCAGCGTAGTGAATCTTATCGTCTTCTCTCACTGATTAATCTGGACGCCAAGATTTTTGCGAAACTCTTGGCCACTAGACTTCAACCGCTGCTCCCAATGATAGTCCCGCCGGACCAATCGGGCTTCATGCCGGGTAGAGCAAACTCGCATAACATCAGAACTTTGTTTGGGCTGCTGCACTACCTAGCGCCAAACCTACCGGCTGCCTTCGCACTCCTTAATAGCTCGAAGGCATTTAACTCGCTGGAATGGGTTTTCCTCTTTCTGCTGTTCAACAGGATAGGATTAAGCCCGCTCTTTATAAAGCAGATCCAACTCCTTTACTCACAGCGCGATTGAGGATAAGTGGGCTCATTTCGGACCCGATAGCCATAACTCTGGGCACTAGGCAGGGGTGCCCTCTGTCGTCCCTACTATTTGCGATCGCGACCGAACCCTTTGCTGCGCGCTTGCGCCAACACCATGCCAACAGGGGAATTGGTTTCACTACCAGGTCTCTGACTGTGTCCATGTATGCGGACGACATCACGCTGTTCATGGTACACCCAGAAGACAACCTGGCCCCCATGATCAGGGAGATGATCCTCTTTGGTGGACTCTCAGGAGTACATATCAATTGGAACAAATCCGTGCTTCTCCCTCTCACGCCTGGCACACAAATTCAATACTGAATATTCGGTGACATGGGCTTCAGAACCAGTCCGATACTTAGGTGTGTGGTTATCCACTGACTTACAGGAGATTTGGACGGCTAACTATGGGAAAATGGTAGCGTGGATTGAAGATCGGGTCAAGAGATGGAAGACACTTCCCCCCCCTATCACTGGCGGGCCATAGCAGTAGCTAAAATGATCATACAACCCAAACTACTGTACCTTTTCGTAAATCTGCCGCTCCCACTCCCATTGCACTTCTTTAGAAGATTACGGTCACTCATGATTGAATTGGTGTGGGCAGGCGGCCACACACGCATAGCCTGGGCAATTTTGACTCTACCGCAGGAACAGAGTGGGATGGCAGCTCATGATTTTGCATTGTACGCTTATAGCGCACAGGCGCAATTCCTGCATTTCTGGGCACACACCACGCCCTACCATCCACACATAGCCATAGAAATAGATCGCGCAGCTCCCCTACCAATCTCTACAGCACTTCTTCAGCCATATAAACGTTGCAAGGGTAAATAGACACTATACAGGTCATGCGCTGGGCCTGGGAAGGTATCCGCAAAAGAGCACACTTAAAGATACTATACTCGCCATCCATACCACTCTTTAACAACCCCATGTTTCCCCCCTTAATGGAACGGAAAACTCAAGACCGCGCACACATATATAACCTAGCACTAAGCAGCGATCTTTACCCTAACACTATCTTCACACTTCAACAATTGTGCACCCCCGCGGAGCAGTCAGCACTAGATATGCTGCTGCACTACGAGCTCCGCTCGTCCTGTAGAAGTAGTCTCCCTACATTTCCAGCACCTCCGCCTCCCCTGCCGGTGCTTAAATACCTGTTGGCGGTGAAGTCGGGACAGAAACTCATATCACGCATTTACAAACACACTCAAAAAGCCTCCCCAATAATTGTTCCTGCCTCCCGTGCAGCATGGGATATGGAACTGGGCACCCCCTCACGGACCCACAATGGAAGCTGAGCTGCCAGCAGCTAGAGCACCTATCGCCTAACTATCGCCTCCGGCTCATACACTTTAAATTCTTGCATCGTCTATATTGCACTCCCGTACACTTTTTCAAAATGGGAGTTAGGGAAGACGATTGCTGCTGGAGATGCGGCTCCCCTCTTGCCACCTTTACACACCTGGCATGGAGCTGCAGGCCCATAGCGCAGTTTCTGGCTGGAAGTCTATGCACACATTAAGGACATAACAGGCCTGGTCCTCCCCCCTCACACCCCTGCTCGGAGTGCTGGAGACAGTGCCCCCTAAATCGCACAAGCTGCCCTCACTGCTCCTACTGATGGCCAAAAGGCAGATAGCTCTGCACTGGGGTGCTACGCGACCTCCGTTAGCTAAAGACTGGATTACACAAGTCGCTTATTGCAGCTCACATCTCTCCACCTACTGGGAGTTCCAACCAATTAGATCCCGACCCAAGGATATCTGGGAACCATACGTAACCTGGTTAAACTCTAGAAATGCTGATGTTTCATGTATTGATAGCATGCTCTGTGTCCCCTATGAGACAACTCCTGGATTGTATTATATAGAGTTGGTGCAGAGTAGGGGTGTAGTAATGTCCTATTGTTTAATTGTGCCTACTGGTGTTACAAATTGAAGATGACGTGTTTTGGACCCCCGGCTTGATGAAAGTGAATGTAACCTTGCCATGTTGGATCAATCCTCACAGTGCAGCACTGCAATTTTTTTAAAAAATTCATTTGGTGAAATCTGGCAATCATAACAACATGAACATAAGTTGTAATAATAAGTATGGAAGAGTATAAACAAAACAGCCTGAACTATCGCAACATGTGTGAAAATGCAAAGCATAACAATCATAAATCCATGCACATAAGTTGTGATGACAAATGTGGAAGTGTATTCCCAAAACTAAACTGTATAAAGTGCAGCGACATGCATAAAAATGCAAAGCAAAACATGATTTTTATGAAGTGACATGGGTAAAAACCAAACACCAGCAATGATTTAATGCATGAATTACCGCAATTAACACAATGATGAACTGAAGGGTATACTCTGTATCAGTTTGTAAAGTGTTTGTGTGCATATATGGTAAATAGTTGCATAACGAATGTATGCTCTGAAGCTGGATGTGTGTGAATGAACATGAAATGGATGTGTATCTAATGCTGGTGTAACAAGCCTTATGAGAAGCATGAACAAAAGTTTCTGCAGTAATCGGTCTTTCGGAAACGGGCCATTTCAAATGTATTGAGACCTGTGTGAATGAGACTGTTCAAATACTTAATCCAATGAGTCTCGCGTTGTGATAACCGCTTTTAGGTGTTCACTCTGATGGTTTCCAGCACTGTGAATCTGAGCTGAGCAATGTTATGATGGGCCATTCAGTTTGCCACAAGAGATTAGTTTCTAATCTTGTGTCTCATCATACTCTTGTGCACAGTGATGGTCGCCTTGATACTCCTCTCTTTACCCATGCATATTTAGCCACAAGGACACTTAATGGCATAAAAATAGTTGGGTATTGCAGTCTGCAAATGTTTCAGCTGAATCTATTTGCCTGTTTGTGGGTAAGAAATGGTATTACCCACAATGACATTGCTACAGTGTCTGCAGTTCTTCATCCCTTTGAACAATGTTGCATCCTTCTGCGGAATCAACAATAACATTTATTTCAAGTTTCGGGTGCATGCATAAGCGAATAGAGGTTTATTTGCTAAAAAAACCCCTTGAAGTCTGGTTGCGTTTTGGAGGACTCCCCAGCTTTGGGAAATAATGCTTTTTGTGGTGCTTGATTGAGTATAAAATTTGTACACAAAAACCTCATGTTTTTTCTGAAATAACCTTGAACGATCCAGAGTGGACTTGCATCGAAGTGCAATCTCTAACATTTCTTCTGGTTACCCACGTTTGGTGAACTGATCTTTGAATGCAGTAAGTGTCTGAGTGCAAGTATCAGTGTCAGACATAATTGGTTTCTCATGTAAGAATTTTGAAAACCGTATATGTCGCTTCAATGACAGCTGGTGAAAGCTACTGAATAGTAGCATATTCAGGTTGATTGGCTTCTTGAAGACTTTGGTGGAGAAGCCCAATGATGTAGGTTCAAGCTGGATATCCAAATCCGTGATACTTGTCTTTTGGATGAAATGTGTGAACTGAATTATGGGCTTCTTCCACTTGGGGTCAACTGCTTACTGTTCGCGGTGTTCCCTAGAGCCTTTCCAAATCAAAAATATCGATGTATTTTAAATACATGATCAAATGTGTTTGCCAAATCTCAGAATTGTATATAAAGTTGTGCTCAAACTTTGACATGGAAATGTTGGCATAGATGGGGTCCTCAGAAAAGCCCATAGAAGTTCAGTATTTTTGTAGGTAGTAGATATCCTTCCATACAAAATAGCTATGGAACACGTCTTGGTTGACCAATTCTCACTCCACAGCCTTGATGCTCCCGTCTTGTGGTATAGAAGTATATAGTAAAGCAACATCTATGGTGCATAGCCACTACTCCTTCGTATCAGTGATTTGTAAAAGTGCCAAATGTGTCAGAAAATCTGTGTTATCTTTGACATAAGAGCGTCAATTTTGAACTAAGGGTATATCCTAAGAGGTTTGTGGATGGACCCAAATGCTTTAGTGGATCTTGGGCAACATGTAGAGACATAGTCTCCAGGGAGAATCTGTTGTTAGGTAACAGAGTATTTTCATTAATCCATCCCAACTCCAAAGCTCTATCAAGTAAAGGGTTCGCCCACAGTAGTCCATTTCGAAGGTACGCTGGGATTCTGTCCACCAGGACCTTTGCATACTGGGATTTGTTAACATTCACTGCACTTTTTCGCCCACCGAAGAGATCGGTCGCTCGTGCAAATAGTTGTTACTACCTTTCTATGATTCTGTGTGTTGCTTTTCACAGCCTGCAATCACAGCTCGCTAGTTCACGATGGGTTGACCATTCATATTAATGTTGCGTTCAAGATATTGGATGGCTGCAATTTGGTCTTTTCTTATTCAATGTTGCCTGTTTTTGAAAAAGCTCAAGAAGGAGGATCAAGGCTGAAAATCCTGCACCAGTCAAGATACCCTATCTAAGCAATATTTATCGCTTCATAGTTTGGTGCAAGGGGCCTGGGGCATGACCTCCGTTTGTCCCAAAGAAATGGCACGCATGCCACTTGGACAAATTAAGCACAGGGTGGCCCAGCACTCAAGTATGTAAATTATGTATGGGTGGAGCTTACTTATTATCCACAAGCCCAATAAAACAGGAAAGCACAATATGTCAAGATCTCCTCAATTAAAAGACACTGATAGATTTTGATTGTAGGTGAGTACATTCTTTATTCTTTCTACATTGACAATTTCTTAAAATTCAAGATCGCTGACTCGTTTAGTCCTCATGCGAACTTCTTCAGTGCTTTGCTGTAGTCAAAAAACTTTTCTTGACATGAAATTTCTCAAGTGCGATCAGATCAAATAGCAAATCAAGTCGATATGGAACGAATCACACAAATGTGTGTCAAGGTCACTCCTCTTAATCTGAGGAGATCGTGCTTTACTTGAATTTCTCAAACGATGGTGATGTGGGATATGTATCTCCCGTGCGTCCAAGGCATCGTCTGGTTCAAAATGCCTGTTTTTGAACCTGTGATGGTTTCTCAAATGTATAATTAGCTAATCTTTCTCTTGAATTCACTGGTACCCCTGATAAAGGGCGCTTTTTCACCCGAATTACATTGGGTCATACGTTACAACCACAAGCACCTTTTCAAGATGGGAATGCTATATTTTTGTTGCATAAAAGTGCGATGCAATATTTGTGATAACACGACAAGCTTACAAGCAACCTATTAATCATTTTGCATTATCGTATTATTGTTTTTATCTTTTTTCAATATTGTATCGTTTATTTGGAATATTCTGATCGATATTGTTCACTATGAATCTTTAGGGCACCAGCAATGTGTTGTGTCTAGCACACTTCGGTGATCTATCTTTTTCTCAAGTGATTTACCTTGCCATTTACTGAGCTCAAAGTAGTGGCAAATGCATTATCTCTGAAGTGGGGAGGCCACTGACAGAGCAGTGTCGCATCCTAAATTGTCTAACTGTGAGCCATCCACATGAAGCTAAAGGCTGCCTCCAATCACGGTCAGATCAATCCAAGTTCTAACAGATAGCATGACTTCCTTGTGATACTGACACTGGCCTGGCGAAGATGTTTCATACCTCGGTCTACGAGCTCCTGGCGATTACTGGCACTTCACAGCATTTCCATGATGTTAAATTACCTAGCAGGATCCCTCAACATCAAGGCAAATAGAACCAGCAGATGCGATCTTGTTCATGTCAAATGGCATCTGACCGCATTGGCTATCTTGGCCCCATGGGGCGTACCTTCCGTAGACCTATTCACTACATCCAAAAACTGTTGTGCAGCCTTAGTCAATCTGGAGTTTCCTAAAGGGTCTTTAGGAGATTAATTCTGCTTCCTTTACAAGGTCCACCCCTGCAGCTGATCCTGCAGGTACTGAAGAAAGTTGGATCGAGCACAGTTGAATCTTGTGGCCCTTGATTGGACCAAGAGGGTCTAGTACTTCAAACTGCGATCCAAAGTATTAGCCCTCCACTTTTTCTTTTTTCGAAGGACCTACTATACCAGCATTAAGGCAAATTACTGTAAAACCATCTACATCACCATGCGTGTGGTTTGTGAAGAACCAACTGAACAGCTTTAATGTAGTGTCTGAGGTGGTTCATTTTATTTTGGCAGCTTGCTGCCCTTTCACCAAATCAGTTTATTCAGGCCACTAATCCAAGCAGAAGAAGCACATTGACCCTCTATTGGCTAGATTGTAGGATACTTTTGTGTTATTTTCGGTCCAACCAGGCTTTGCTATGATCAGTATTCGGAATTACTGATCGGCCCTTTCTGCCTTCCTTTGTTTCTGATCAGTACTCATTATTCAAATCCACCATTTTGATTGTTTTGTAAAATTAATGTAACCCGTTTTCTTCTTTATGATAAAGTGGGACCTCTGTTTGGTTCTAATGTTCTCAGTGTGTTCTCCTTTTGAGACTCTTCAGTTGTACCTTTGATGTTGTCAAACTGGTGCTTAGGACTTATGCATCCTTTCTCCTGATAGTGATATCGCCTTTCCACGTATGGCCGTCTTCACGCTTTGAAGGTTTCATTTTACACCACTTCCGTATTAGGAGAGGCTGCAGCGGTTGGATCTGCAGTGTGCCATTAGTTTCTACATTGATTGGACTAAGGAGCACCGTGATGATTTTTTTTTTTTTTTTTAAACCTTTATTACAGTATACGAAAAATATACAAGGATGGGCCTACAACCTTCCGGCCGGCCGCTAGCAAACAGTGGGAGCATAGATACAATTATTGATACACAAACGGAAAATGATAAAGGTCCCAGAAATCGAAGGAAGCGTTGGCGGCCACACCATCCGAAGCCCCCAATTGGCGGTTCCATTTTTAAGAGAAACAATAAACAAATCCACAAGGCAGCGAAAGTCAAAGCAGCATTTTGAGCTCCCCTGGGGAGGACCTTACCGATCCACAGAAATAGGGGGGGGGGGGGCGGGCCAAAACAAAAACAATGCAAAACCGATACCCAGGACCAAGGGAACAAGCAGACTAGGGTGACTGGGCCACTGCCGAATCAGGCGTCAGTGGCGGGGCACAAATCCCGCCACGATAGGAGTTCCAGGGGCCCCACACCTTCACCCATTTTCCAGGCTTACCTCTCGCAACATACACTACCTTCTCCCGAAACATACACCAATCCATGTTGTCCTTCAACACCGAGACCGTTGACCGTGATGATTTTTAACGGTTTAGCTCACTGGTGTGGAGCTAGGGGAGGCTGTCAAGAAACATAAACTGTTTGACCCTGGCAAAAATGGTATCCTCCAGGCATCTTTAAGGCTGATTACATCAGAGCAAACGCTGCAACTAATGCTTTAACTTGAGGTGTTCCTGTGTTGGACGTCTGGCAGACAGGCACATGGCCTTTCCCTGGTTCTACAGGTGTAATGTCAGGCATCTTGCTTTGGTATTGATTCACTAGATGAGGAATCTCCTTAAACATATCCATCAGAAGAATTAGTTCCTTACCTTCAGTAATGGTTTTTCTGGTGGATACTCTGTCTTACCTGCCAATTCCTCAATGCCTGCTCATACTTCCATTCAGTGGAATCGACTTTCGAGAATTAAAATCTCATATTGGCTTTTGAATGAGGCCATTGAAAGGCCAATTCTGCAATGTTTTCTTGCTTTGCCATTTATACAGGTACTATATTGTGCAAAGCTATGCTTCATGTTCATTATGTCAACTGATAAAATTGTTGTTCGTGCGCTGGGGTTGTGCCTTTATGAGACTCCATTTAGGAAAGTGGGATGAAGTGGGACCGGTCTGTGCAAAAGGGTTTTTGAAATATCTTGATCCAGTCTGGTGTCTGGGGAGAATCCCAAGGGAAGAGATTTATTGTTGAATAGTGCCCACCCAAAAAAATGTTATTGAAAGTAAGTAACTTATTTGTATAGTGAACAAAAAATGCAGTGTGTTGAAAGGTTTTTGGACAAATATGTGCCTGACCTTGGACCTTCACAGCGTGGCTACGGTCTTTAGGAGTGCCATGAAGAGGCACCTCTGTCCAACTAGAAGCTTGGAGATCCCTCCAACTTCTAGTCTGTTTCCTGCCTTTTTGGGGGTTAAACCTCACTCCAAAACATTGGGGATAAACTCCCGTCAACAAACCATGACATATGGTCTGCCTTTGACAGCTTCCTATCTTTAACTGTTTAGCCTTTCACAATGGCTTGGGGATGAGTTCGACTACTCCTGTGCAATTCTGATACTTTCTTGTAAACCACATTTACAGGTAAAACATAGCTATTGTTTTTCCAAAATAACCTCAGTCAACTAGGAACTGCCCAGATGATCAACCATATCACCAGTAATTCTCAATACTTACCATGCCTGTCCTAGCTTGTAATCTGTGTCCACAGTAAAAGGTCTCACACAAGTGAGATCCACTTCAAACTCACTCTTCTGGATTGCAGATTAGCTGACACATGTCACGGCTATAAACAAGCTATAAGTAGTACTCGTTGAATGCAAGCAAGACTCAAATACTGTGCTTGGACCCAAAGGATCCATCCTTTTCACTGTTCAGCTCGCGTTGTCGATGAGTCCCTCATCCTGAGAAGGCGTAACTCCTGCAGCACTCTGAACATGTCCTTATACCTTCAAACAGCCACCCACTAGAACACTTTGCTGCTTGGTCCTCCTCTATTGAGCAACCCAGCTTTGAATTAGATCTGCAAAATCCTTTGCTATGAGATGTTTTGTACTCTCCCACGCTGCATTCCAGCGCGCACAATCCCATTCCCAGATCACACATATGAAAACATTAAGTGCTTATAAAATGCTCAAGGTTGCTATATAAAAACATGGCAATCCCATTAGCTCTCTGGGGATTTAATTTTCTTGAATTAAATCAATTTTGTTAGATTATCAATTTCACATGCCTTTTGCATTTTACTGTGAGTGATATCTAACTTGAACATGCACTTTAATTGGTAATGGTAGATAAAGATTTACATGTGTATTATAGTAGATTGTAATTTTAAGCAAAGCAATTTAATTGATATTTTTATATCTAATTTTTATTTCCTGAAATGGTTAGCTAATCCGAATCTGTAACCTTTTTCCTCCTTAATTGTAAATGTCAGTACATTCTCTCTAGTGATAGTCTTACTAAGCTAAAGTTTTAAGTGAGGCAATTTGTTGTATTATGTTTAATAGTTTGAGAAAATAGGATACAACATAAGAATGCAAAGAATAAGATCTTAACGAACTTAAAGGAGGAACTCCCTCCCGAAACAGTCCATGTCTGTATTATACAATATTTTTTGATGTATACATCTGCATTTGGATTCCTCACCTTTTGAACTACCCCTGTGCCAGCATTCCACGGAAACTTTTTTCTAGCATCACAATGGCACAGCTCCGCTCGCGACTCCGTATGACTTCACTGGAGCCACAAGTAGACCTACTCATCGTGCTGACGTCCGTTCCCTTCTTTCCGCGCTGTCGACGCGTAACGGTTTTCTGAGACTCTCCATTTTCTTTACATTTACAATTTCTTTGCTGTTTCCCTTAGTGTGGCAGTGCTATGGCGACATCAAAAGTCTAGTTCCAAGCCCTGCAGAGTGTGGGGGCCATATGTCTATCACTGACCCCCATGAAGACGGTTTGTGGTGTCTTTCTTCATACCACAACGTCGGAGGCTGCTCCAGTTGTCGGAAGATGAATCCGAAGACTTTGAAGGAGCATGAGGCTAAGCTTTTTATGGCGAAGGCAAGAAAGGAGAAGAGTGGCCGTGAGAGGTCAAAGCCAAAATCGAAGTCCTCGACTTCGCATACTTCGAAGTCTAGGAAGCATAAGAAGAAGAGCAGGCATGGTTCCCAGCGTTGATCATCGAAGGATAGAGCTTCGAGGTCGCCTTCTCCGGGTTCGCAACTTCATTCTAAAGACTTCATCTCGCCTTCTCCTTCTCAAGCGACTCTGGCTCACTCTCCGTCGCCGAGGGGTTATCTGGCACAGCTGCCGACGGGTTCTCTGGTGCCTAGGTTGTCTTCGTCTGTGCTACGACCTCCCCTGTTTTGGGTCCGACGACACCCCAACGCTAACTTGGCCTCGAGTTATTTCAGATTCTGCTCCTTATCCACCCTTTCCTGGACCTGGGTCGGATCCTTCGTATTTTCTAAATGCGATGTATGGCATTTTTGCCAGAGCAGCTTACCCTACTGGTGCGCCGTTGGGCCCCGTGGGCCCCCTTGCTTTTAATCTGGACGTTCCACAGCAATATGCCCAGGCACCCTTAATGGGCTTAATGTCGACATCGCCGTCTTGGCAGTTTCCGGCTCCGAGGTTCTTGAAGCCGTTTTCTCGGTCACCGGCGCCATCTGGTAGACCTTCTTCCTCTCGACGTTGATCGGCTCGATGCCTTCATCGGAGGCTCTCATCTATCTACGTCGGCGACGGTTTCTCCGGCGCCGCACTTGGTGCTGCCGACACCGGTCCCGAAGTTGCGGTCAAGAAGAAAGGCTCAAAGGCTGTTGGAAGAAGAAGAATTTCAGCAGGAGAAAGCTAAAGAATGTGAAAAGGTGAAATTGATGAGACTTAATGATTTTGAGGGCCTTCAGGAGGCGAGTGGTCTAGACACTTCCCCAGGGTGGGAGCTTTCATCTCCAAAGGCCTCTCCTTCTCATGATGTCGCGTCTTAGCAGGCTGTGATCAAGAAAGGCAGCTGAACTTTTAGAGATTCAGTTGCCCACAGCTAAATTCAGGCCTAATATTCTTACGGACGTTTTACATTCCCCATGTTCTTTGATTGAGCTTCTTTTGCCTTTTAAGGAGGCTTTGTCTGAGTTAAATCCTGAGGTGTGGCAGAAGCCCCTTTCTGCTTCTGCCGTTTCAAGGTCGGTGGCAAGGAGGTACAGGCCTTCTCCTGGTGAGCCTGCTTTTCTTTCTGCACATCCTTCACCGGAAAGCTTAGTTGTGCAGGCTTCCTGTTCCAAGCAGTCGACGGCATCTTTTCCTCAGACTCTTGCAGACAGATACTCTAAAAAATTTGGAGCAGACTGCCAAGAAGGTCTTCTCTTCCGCCAGTATCGCGTTGAACTCCACCAATGCTACGTGCTTGTTGGGGAGGTATATTCACGCCCTAATGGATTCGGCCAAGCAGTTTGGTCCCAAATTACTGGACGGTGATTGTGGCTCCTTTTTAGAGGTGCTGGCAGATACGCAGGCTGCAGCTAGTCAGGTCATCCAATCTGGTCTGGATACTGCTGATTCAGTGACCAGGGTGATGGGTTCCTCTATTGCTACCAGGAGGCATGCCTGGTTCAGGTTTTCGGCAGATGTGCAGGCTACTCTCCTCGATCTACTGTATTATGGGTCCAAGATGTTTGGGTAAAAGGCCGATTCTGCGCTGCAGAGGTTTAAAGACAGAGCCACTGCAAAATCATTGTGTCTTCAGTCTCAAACCAGGGGTTTTGGATATGAAAGATAGTGGTTTTGGTAACGTGGCTTCCTTTCGTGGCTGGCAGCAGCCTCTGCAGCAACAGCAGCAGAATCCTCTGTACAGAGGAAAGGGCGGAGGTCGTCTGCGAGGTGCATCCCGTCAACACTCCTCCTCCTCTTCTGCCGCCACCACTGGTTCCACTGGAAAGCCACTCTAGATCCCCAATCTTGGAGCATGCTGGTCCTGTAGGGGTTTGGGTGTCCCATTTTCTTCAAGATTGGAAATCTATCACTTCAAATCTTTTGGGTTTTGAATCTAGTGGAAAATGGGTATGCCCTTCCAATCCGGGAGTTTCCTCCTCCGTACCCTCTTTGCCAGGGCTGGTGTTCAGAGGATTATTTGTTGCTTCTGCAGCAGGAAGTTCTTGCCTTATTGTAGAATGGTGCAATAGAGGTGGTTCCGGAACAGGAAAGGGGTCAGGGATGCTACTCCTGGTATTTCCTGATTCCCAAGAAGGACGGCAGATTGAGGTAAAAATTCAAGACCCTGAGATCCAGGATCGGCCTTAAACAGGAGAAATTAAAGATGTTGACCCTATCTCTGGTTCTTCAGGCGCTGCAACAAGAGGACTGGATTGTGTCGATCGACTTGCAGGATGCTTATTTTCACATCACCATGCTAAAGTCGCACAGGAAGTATCTCCGTTTTATGGTGGGGTCTCAGCACTACCAGTTTGCAGTCCTTCCGTTCGGTCTTACTTCTGTGCCTCGAGCCTTCACAAAGGTGATGGCGGTGGTGCAGCTCATCTCAGGAAGTCGGGAATTCCTGTTTTCCTCTATCTGGAGGACTGGCTGCTCAAAGCAGTCGCCAGAGATGGTGCTTCATCATCTGCACATGACAGCACAGCTGTTGTTCGACTTGGGCTTCTCGATAAATGTGCCCAAATCTCACCTGGTGCCCTAACAGCGCAACCTGTTCATTGGGGCAGTGCTGGACACGGTTGTTTTTCGAGCTTTCCCGCCGCCAGAGAGGATTCTCGACATTCAAGAATTGATTCCTTTGTTTCACAATGGAGCAGTTGTTCCAGTCCTGAAGGTCCTACGCCTGCTCGTTTTGTTTGCTTCCTGCATTCTGTTGGTCAACCATGCATGCTGGCACATGAGGGCTCTCCAGTGATGCCTCCGCAGGCAGTGGTTTCAGCACAACGGAGATCTCAGGGTGATGGTCAGAATCTCCAGAGACACTGCAGCAGATCTGTCTTGGTGGAGGGCAATCTGTCGCAAGGAAAGCTCTTTTATCTTCTTCCTCCGATGACCACAGTAATCACGAATGCCTCCACTCTAGGGTGGGGTGCTCATCTAGGGGGTCTGGAGATCAAAGGCCTTTGGTCTCCGGAGGAAAGGTTGTTTCACATCAGCCTTCTGGAATTGCGGGCAATACTTTTGGCTCCTGAGGCCCTTCTACCCTCCCTTTGTGGTCAGTCGGTTCAGATCCAGACGGACAACAATACCGCGATGTGGTATATAAACAAACTGGGAGGAGTAGGGTTGTATCGTCTCTGCAGAGAGGCTCTGCGACTCTGGTCCTAGGCTCAGGACCATCAGATTTGTGTTATGGCAAATCATCTGGCAGGAGTGCTAAATGTTGGTGCGGACAGTCTCAATCTGCAGTTTTCAGACGAACATGAGTGGCGGCTTCATTCAGAGGTGATCCATCATCTTCAGAATGTGGGGATTTCCTCGGTTGAACCTCTTTGCCACTCGCGAGAACGCGCACTGCCCGTCGTTCTGCAGTCTCCAGTTTCCAATGCAAGGAGCGTTGGCGGATGCGTTTCAGTTGGAATGGATATCGCAGCTCCTATGTGTCTCTTCCCCCCACCCCCCCCCTTCCCTCCCCCCAACCCCCGCCCCCCTAATACCCTTGATTCCTAAAATTCTGAGGAAGATTCACCAAGACCGGGCCCAAGTTGTATTGCCCAAGAAGGGTGTCGTACACAAATCTACTTCACTTCTCACCGCACTCTCCGCTCCGTCTCCTCTCGCAGGGGCAGGTTCTACACCACCCCACCTCCAGAGCCTGCACCTTCATGCCTGGAGATGGAACGGGGCAACCGGAGTTCTTTCTCTCTCCCACCGGATGTGGTGGACGTTATTTTATCTTCCAGGAGACAATCCACCAAATCTATTTATTCCTCCAGGTGGTCCAAATTTGTGAAATGGTGTGGATAGCGGTCCATTGACCCTTTAAAGGCCCGTTTGTCTGATGTGCTGAGTTTCTCTTTCCTTAGCTCAGCAGGGTTGTGCTGTGGCCACAGTAAAGGGTTATTTGTCGGCCTTGTCAGCTTTCCTTTGTTTCCCGGACCAGCCTCTTTGTTTAAATCTCCGGTTGTTATGAGGTTCATTAAGTACCTCACCAATAGGTTTCCTCCCGTTCCCTTCATTATGCCTCAATGGGATTTAAATATTGTACTCACTTTCCTTATAGGTTCTCTGTTTGAGCCTCTTCATAGTTGTCCGTTGAGGCTTCTGTCTTTCGAAACGGTCTTTCTGATCGCTATTACCTCGGCCAGGAGAGTAAGTGAGCTTCAGGCTCTTAGTTTCAAGCCTCCGTTTTTAACCATTCATGCAGAAAAGATGGTTCTCAATAACCCTGGGCGGACAACTACGCTACGCTCACGAAGTTTGCGTAGTTTGTGCTGCTTCGCGCTACGCGAATTGCACGTAGCACAGTGCAAAATCGCGTAGCGTAGTTGGCATTTTTTGCTTGCTCGCAGTCCTCAACATCAAGTTGGCGACCGCGAGCGAGCAAATGACATCCCGGCGAGACATTTTCCTCGTTCGCGATCAGCAACATCAAGTTGGCGATCGCGAGCGTGGAAAATAAACCTCCCAGCGAGATTCTCCACACGGGGAGGTTAGGTTTCTCATTGCGAGTGGTCGCGTATGCTCGCGACGAGAAACTACCAGTTCGCGTTGAGAAAGCTGCTGCTCGAGCAAAAATCTACTCGAGCGGCAGAAAACGACAGCTCGCACTGTGCAAGAGGCCGTCTTCAATGATCGCACAGTGCGGACAAGCAACCGGCACTGTGCAATCATCGCGAACAGCGCACTACGCAGTAGTGCGAAGTGCACTTCGCGTATCTACGCGTAGCGCCACTACGCGAACTACGCCCAGGGTTAGTTCTCAGGACCAGGTCTGCTTTCCTGCCTAAGGCGGTTCCTCCTTTCCATCTTGGGCAATCCATTACCTTACCTACCTTCTATCCTCCCCCTCACCCTTCTAAGGAGGAGAGACTTCATTGCCTGGATCCTAAGATAGCCGTCAGTTTCTCTCTGGACAGAACCAAGGATCTGAGACTGGACGATCAGCTCTTCGTGGGCTATGTTGGACGTATGAAGGGCAAGGCTGTTCACAAGCGGACACTCCAGGTGCCTCCTGAAGGTATTCTAGCTCATTCCACCAGAGCTATCTTCTTCTGCTTTGGTTAGAGGTGTTTGTTATTGACATTTGTAAGGCAGCAACTTGGGCCTCCCTCCACACCTTTGCGAAGCATAACTGCTTGTATTCGGAAGTTAGGAGGGATGGCCATTTTGCATGCTCTGTGCTTCAAAATTTTTTGGGATGAGTTGGTGGACACCCTCCTCCGGGAGTGGGACTGGTGTGGGATTCAAGTCAAAAGGTGAGGAATCCACGGGCAGATGTATCCATGATAAGAACAAGTTACTTACCTTCGGTAATGCATTTACTGGTGGATACAGTATCTGCCTGTGGATTCTTCACTGACCCACCTGCCTCCTTGTTGTCCACCTTCGTATACCAAAGGAGTTATTTGTTATTTGACACGGTTGTTTCCATATGTCTTTTGATTCCCTTGCTAATGCTGAATAGTAAATGCTTTGTTTCTTTAGCTTTTCCTGTTTTCCTTTATGCTGTGTGTATTTATGTATATATTGTATACTGTGTATACTCCAGTTATGTTGTCGGTCCACCCGTTCGAACCGGAGGCACGGAAAAAATGGGTGGAACTGACGTCGGCATGCCGACGAGGTCTACTTGCGGCTCCGGTGACTTCATACGGAGTCACGAGCGGAGCCGTGCCATTGTGACGTCCTCGTTGACGTGGGAGAGCTAGAAAAGTTTCTGTGCAGTGCTGGCGCAGGGGTAATTCATAAGGTGAGGAATCCACAGGCAGATACTGTATCCACCAGAAAATGTGTTACCGAAGGTAAGTAACTTGTTCGATGGCATGATAGTGCAATAAATTGGTCAAATACTTTGTGGTTCACTTATTTGTTCACATAATCCGAAACTGCACATGCATTCTACTCTTCTCCCCAAAACTACATACTACGCCAGGCAAGAATGAAAATTTTCCTAGCTATCGTAACGGAAAGTTTCAATTCTATTAAGGACTCGGAGGCGAGGATTATGCCTTCTTTCTCCACTTTATTCACATCAGCAGCACAGAAAGAACAACAAAGACTACGTTTCCCATGAGACATCGGGAAAAAACAGTAGTTAACAACAACGTGGTAACAACCAATCAAAACGATTAAGAGTGTCCAATCAGAGCTTCTCCTGTAGATATAGTCCCTTGTTAGTGTCCAGATCTCCTCTTTCGGAGCGCGAAGACAGCCCAGCACTCAACTTCAGGCATCCTGTTTGTGGGTATCAGAACCTGCAACAAACAAGGCAGTATTACCAAGGGGAAAACACAACCCTAGGTAGCAGATCAGAAGATGGAACGGAATCGTTAGGGCATAACGAGCAAGTCTCATCAATATAACATGAATGGAAAAATTTTACTTACATCTGTACGGGGAGGGATCTCCTCTGAGAATCGGGCGGGATAATCCTCGCCTCCGAGTCCTTAATAGAATTGAAACTTTCCGTTACGATAGCTAGGAACATTTTCATTCTATGTCAGGACTGGAGGCGAGGATTATGCTTGTTTAAAGCTTGCCCACAACCAACTGAGCCATATTGATTATTGGCTTGAAGTAGAACCTCTTAAAGGTGGAATCCGAGGACCAGTCCGCTGCGTTCAGAATGTCCTCCAGGCGGGCCCCTAGACCAAACGCCTTCGAGGCCATCGCTCCCCTTGCGGAGTGTGCCCCAAAATGTCAGAGACTAATGCCCGCCTCCTGCATCACCCAACGCACCCATCTCGCGATCAGTGGCGTAGCTAGGGGGGGGCGGTGGGGGCGGTCCGCCCCAGGCGGCACTATTTTGGGGGCGGCGGCCTTTATAATTTATTTAGGGACACTCACTGACTGACACTGCAGTAGTGTCTGTGTTCCCAAATAAATTATAAAAGGCCGCCGCCAGTGCCGCGCGTCCCCGTGTGAAGAGCAGGCGCACCTTATAACTGCTGCCTGTAGTGCAACATGCGCGTCACTCTTACCCAGTTTGTAGATCCTGTCCCAGGGCCGTCAATCTGGTAGCGCGCGAAAGCGCTACCAATGACGGCACTGGGCACTTTGTTAGGCCAGCCCTCGCTCGAGTCACGCGCCCCACCACCTGGCACGCACGCACGCGCTCGCCAGCATGAGTATCACTGGAGGTGGGCGGCAAAATCAAATTGCCGTGGCCGGGGCCCACTGTAACTCACGGCCTGAACCTGCCTGCAGCCAGCCTTGCGTGCACCTCTGCATAGTGCAGACCGGAGTCCGGCGTCGATCGATGTCTTCAATTATATAGACCGCTGAATTTAAGAGACCTGTCTAAGACGCAGATGTATTCAAATATGGTGCTTGCAGCGTCGCGCCTGTTGCATGCCGCTCGCACCAGTCCCACCGGTTCCTATCACCAGCCGTTTTCCTTAAACCCCCTCAATTTAATAGTGCCAGTCCCGAGGGAGTCTAAGAGAAATCAAGTGAGTGACCTGGGGCAGCGGTCGCCAGGACATAATCTGCGTGCAACTAGACGCCCCGCCTGCCCAGGGACTCACCGGCCTGCCAGCCCGGAGGGTGACTGTTAAATGAGACGCCCGCCAAACCCGAATTATCACAGCGTGCAGTTCAGTAGTGGCCTAAATTGAGCCTGCAGCCACTGCCTTGAGACTGGGGAAACTGTGTGTCATCAAGCAATTCTAGAAGCGCCACCGCCACACTCCTCCGGACCTTGCGACCACTGCCAAAGTAAGTGCCACCAGCCTCTCTGATTTACACAATAAATGGCAGCAAGCGGCGCAGTCAGGCAGGAAGATTATTGTGAGATGATTGTTAGAACTCTTTCTCAGTCAGTGAACAATGATATCTGGCGCCCTTTTGTCTTTGTCTCGTTCAAAATTAAGGCCAAAATAGAAAGGCTTTTTGAAGTTTTAATAATGGTCATTAGGATACTGATGATATAATTTGAATTGACCTTTGTACATTACAAGCATATAACCACGGCGACACAACACACACATCTCTTCAATCAGCCTTAACCCTCACGCCATATAAGCATCTAGATTTAGACAAAAAAAAAATAGTATGGGTGAGATAGCTCGGTGGGTTAAAGCCTGTGTGTGCCTGCCTGTGTTAGTACTAAAGTGACACTGCGGGATATTTTCAGTTTCAAATATCCTGCTGGCTTGGGCCCCCCGTTGCTATTTTCAAATGTGTGTTCTATTTCTTGCAGTACAACAGGCAAAATGCTTGTGAACACTGCAAATCACTTCAGTTTCATAACTACCTATGAAAACCACTTCAGCTGTTGTCAGGGGAGATGTGCTACAAATAATATTTTGCTAGAATGGAATACCCACGAAAGTCATTGTGTGGTATAATGTTTGTCTGGTGTAAAGTGCTCTGGCACCCTACATTGGAATGAGCAGCACTAGAAAACAAATGAACAATTTGTGAGAGGGGCTGAAAGATGTTAGAGTGCTTTACAAATAAAGATATAAGGCATATAAATGATACCACACAATGGCGTTGGGCCATATATGATTGACAAAGAGCATAAAAATAGAAATTACAGCAGAAACAAATATTGAGTAACAGCAAAGCCACAGGTCATTTGCAGCAGTTTTCAGATCTTAGTTTCTTCTTGCTCAAATGGGTGCAATTTCCTATATTTATATGCTTCAGTTGTCTTCATTACTTGATTTTGCTTGCGCAGAAGTGTCATTCATAGTCATTTAAATGTCACTCATATTTACATTGAAATTATGAAAATGTCACACATAAGTAATCTGAAACCTTGGCAGCGATGAAAGGTGTTTAGGGTCTCGTCAGCAGGCACTTGACTTATATACTTCATGATGGTAAGACACTTTTTTCATAAATTGATACTGTGACTTACATACTGAGAGGTGCTAACCTCGAGCTTTGGGAGGGAAAGGTTTCTGTTTTCCTGAATAGATGTCCCATAGAGTGACTGCTTCCTAAATTAATTTAAAGCACGACCTGTATTATGTTTTATCAGCTCTTCTGCTTTTGCATTCACCGTCCTCTAGCACCGAAAATCGCAACATACATTAGTGTCGTTGAGCAACATAATTCAGAAAGTTATTCTTGTCAAATACATGCTCAGAAAGCGATTTAAAACAGTGCACGTTATATTTTATCACCTAAGGCAACTGATGCAGCCCAGCATCAGTCAATAGCCGTTAGATACCTGAACTCACTGTCTCTCCAACGCAGCTCTTTTATTCTCTCTCTGTTTGGCTGAAAGCGCTTACCTGTTAATGTGCTACGGTACATTTATATATAGCTTTCTTTGCGCTCATGACATCTCTTCAACGTTACAAATGGGGAATGTCATTTTCTGAATGGCCATTAGTCTAGACACTTTCCACATTATTACCATTAGTCTTTCTGACTTTAATAGTTGTTCCAGGCTTTTGTGTTTAACATTAATGGGACATCCTTCGTCAGCTGGGAAACTGATAAAGAAGTGCTCCTCCTGCCAAAACGTATGGTGGATTAATAAAAAAAAATGAAACTGCACACCCATTTTGTTGCCTATGTCAAACATTAACCCATCCGCTTTTGGTGTGTCAGCGTCTACCATGTTTGGATTTTCTCATAACGGGACATACCATTTTACACACAACACCGCCCTGGCTGGCTGTAACTTATGTGTGCCTCACCCTCACTCCCCTGAGCCTTGCCCGATGCAGAGTGTCTGAGGCGAGTGTCTGAAGCCACTGTCCAATCAGGTTACAGGGGCACTAGGGTAGTTCCCTTCCATTTCTGGTGCTTTGCAGCTGTTAAAGTTTCTCTTTGCTGAAATTAGAGTGATTTCTGATATTTATATGTTTCCCTCGTCTTCATTGCTTGATTTTGCTCGGAAGAAAGTGTCACTCATAGCCATTGCAATGTAACTCATAATTACACTAAAATTATGAAAATGTCACACATGACAATCTGAAACCTTGGCAGGTATGAGTCGAGTCTGGGGCAGTGGCAGTGCTGGGCGATAGGCTGCAGCAGAACCAACCCCTACGGTAGAGACCCTGCCACCACTGTGGAGCACTGGAGCCTGAGGAAGGTAAGAGCTAAACGGTTGTCACAAAGGGAGGAAAGGATCTTTGGTGAGTGGCAGGGCAGTGGGCACAAGTCCTATAAAAAGAAGTGGGGGGGACTAACCGAGGTTTCAGATAGCTATGTGTGACGTTCATAATTTCAGTGTGGTTATGAGTGGCATTTGACACTTTCTTGCGAGCAAAAATCAAGCAATAAAGATGAGGAAACATAAATATCAGAAATTAGACCCATTTGAGCAACGAGAAACTCTCAGAAGATCTAAAACTGCTGCAAACACCTGCTGCAGCTGACTATAATTAAAAGGACATCTATGGACGTCTAGAGAGCAGGTCACATGGCTCCACTAAGAATTAACACCAAAAAGAGCAAGGACCTGCGGTTAGGCTGTAGAACCACTGGAGCGAAGCTGTGCCTCTGACAAAACAAGACAACAGTTTAGTAGAGAACACAGATCTTTACTGGACCCCACCAATGTAGACTGGGTATTGCTGGGTGCACATGAGGCATTCAGAGTTGTAGTGGCATGAGCATCACCAGAGCCTGCCCTGATGTCCTGGCATAAATATCTCTAGTGTCGCACAGCGAGTGACAAGTTACACACCAAGTGTAAATACACCAGACGACACTTCAAACAAAGATTGACATTTTGTTTTCTGCCCGTGGCAAAGAAGCAGCTTGGTCTTCAGCCGGGTATTCATTCCACCCTGCATTGCTGTTTAAAGCCTGCAGCACAGCATGTGTTGAAAGACCCCTAAATCCAACACCCCACCTTCAGATCCAGATTCACGCAGGTAAGTGCAAAAGTAGTCTGTCTCGAGTGACATTCACAACGCACGCTGATGAGAGTACCTGTCTGTGAACATGTGGTACTGCCGCTGTTTGGAGAGAGCTCAAATAATAAACCAGAAGGGAAGAATCACTAAACTCCATGCTGCTCTCTCTGTCCCACATGGAACCTGGGCCCAGACTATAACAGGGTGTGAGAGGCCCTAACATAAATCTCAATTGCCTCAGGCCTATACCATAAATTCATTAGAGTCAGCTGATTTAAGGACTCCGGCCGCCACAGTGAGCATGTGCGTGATTGCTGGGCAAGCCTCGGGAGAGCCTGTGAGACACACATAGCGGTCACAGTCAGGCAGGATGACAAATATGTTTAAAAGTATTTTTTTTAAATCACACCAGTATAATTAAGCGAGTGGCCCCGGGGTGCTGTGCGCAGCCCTCTACAACTGCGAGTTCAGATAGTTAACACTTACTTGCACTAGTTAATAGACCAATGTAAAACTAGCATTCCAATGATACATGTGAGAAATATTTGTGCCCGAAATTTGACAGTGAGGTGAGATTCAAAATTCGAGTCTGAAACTTAAGCTCACACAATCACAGGACTGCGGATGCCATGGGCGGCAACCTGAGGGATAGCCCCGGGCGCCACAAGCTCTAGCTACGCCTCTGCTCGCGATGGTGGGCGAAGAAACAGCCTTAAAGGGTTTCCGGAGCGTAATAAGCAGCTGTCGCTCCCCCGGAGGGCGATATTCCTCCGTCATTTCCTCATAGGCCTTGAGACAGCGGACCACACAAAGTTTCGGTGAATCCGGAAATGCCGGGTAAGAGACGACTCTTGTATGGCACTTTGTTCGGCGAGAGAGGGTAAAAGTCACTCCCTCCGGAGTGAACATCCGACCTGAGATATCCAGAGCGCGCACATCCGACACTCTGCGGCAAGAGATTAAGCAAAGAAGCATTGCCAGCTTCGCAGACAACTCCTTGCGGGATAAAAACCGATTGGGTTGCCAAGACAAGAAGAGATTCAAGACTTGATTAACATCCCACAGAGCCGAGTATCGCGGCTCTGGGGGCAAGGAAAGCCGAATGCCCCGCAGGAGTCTGCAAACCAAGGGGTGTTCGCCCACCGCCGAACCGCCCACTGGGACGTGACCCGAGGAAATGGCTGATCTGAAAGTGTTGATAGACCGGTACGCCAGGCCATTGGAGGCCAAATGAGCCAGGAAGTTTACAACGTGGACCACATCTGCGCCCACGGTATCGTAATCCCGTCGCAAACACCAACGGGACCATCTGCCCCACGCAGACTTGTATCGTTTAACGGTGCTATCGGCCCAGGCTTTGGCGATGAGCTCTTCAGCCGACCGCGAAAGTCCCGGGGCTTGCCATCTACCCCTGAAATCCTCCACGCCATGAGCCACAACGAGCTCGTTAACATCAGAGGATGAGGTGCACCGTACGGATCCTTGAGGAGACCCGGGGTCCGGGGGAGTAGGATTGGAAAATCCCAGGAAAGTTCCAGCAGAACTGGAAACCATACTTGAGAACTCCACAGAGGTGTGATGAGAACCAAGTCCGCCTGCTGTCTGCGAACCTGAGCCGTCACCCGGGTAATCATCGCAAAGGGAGGGAACGCGTAACCGTGATCCATACTCCAATCCTGGAGAAACGCATCCGTGGCCGCTGCCCGGGGGTCGGGCCTCCAGCTGAAAAACTTCGGGAGCTGGTGATCTAGGCGGGATGCAAAAAGATCCACTGTAAACGGACCCCAAAGATCGCTGAGGGAGGCAAATACCGAGGGATCCAACTTCCAGAGGCTGGAGTCTCGGAAGTGACGAGATTGATAATCGGCCTCCACATTGTCCCGGCCCGGTAGATACTCCGCTGTGACCGATACCTGACTGTCTAGGCAATACTGCCAGAAGCTCGCCGCCAAATCTGAGAGGGCTTTCGACTTGGTGCCCCCGAGATGATTGATATAACGGACCGCTGACAAATTGTCCATTTTCAAAAGTACGCAAGACTGCACTGAGTCCTTGGTCCAACATTTCACTGCAAACGAGCCGGCCAGAAGCTCGAGACAATTTATATGTAATTTGCGTTCGGCGGGAGACCACAAGCCTCCTGTGGAAAGCTCTCCGCAACGGGCGCCCCAACCCAGCTTGCTGGCGTCGGACTCTATGACCAAATCCGGCACTGAACCGAAAATGGCCCTGCCATTCCATGCCTCCATGTGTGATAGCCACCACTGGATTTCGTTCCGAGCCTCGTCGGACAGGCGAACCTTGTGGGAGTACGGAAACCCCCTCCGAAGAAAGTACGCCTTGAGGCGTTGAAGGGCCCTGTAGTGGAGCGGGCCCGGAAAAATCGCCTGAATAGAAGCCGACAGCAGGCCCACGACCCAGGCCAGCTGGCGGAGGGACACGCGCTGGCGAGCCAGAACGCGACGCAGCTCGTGGCGGATCTTTGCAAGTTTCCTGGACGGCAGACTGAGAGTGGATGACACGGAGTCGACGACGAACCCCAAAAAGGTGACCGACTGAGCGGGATGGAGAAGGGACTTCTTCCCATTGATCACGAACCCGAGGTCCTGCAGCAAGGACACTGTCATCTGTAACTGATTGGCTAAAAGGATGGGACAGGGAGCCATTACGAGTAGGTCGTCTAAATAGACGATCAATCTGACTCCGCGAGCTCTCAGGAACTCCACCACTGGTTTGAGCACTTTTGTGAAGCACCAGGGAGCGGAAGACAGCCCGAAAGGGAGTGACGAAAACTCGTAAATCCGGTGACGCCATTCGAACTGAAGGAAACGGCGGTGAGGCCGAAAAATAGGAATCACCAGATAGGCGTCCTTCAAATCCAAACGAACCATCCAGTCGTGAGGACGGAGAACGTCCCGCAGGAGATGAATACCCTCCATCTTGAAATGGCGGTAAACTAACCACCCGTTGAACTCGCTGAGGTTTATGACTGGACGTTTGCCTCCATCCGACTTGTCCACTAAAAAGAGGTTGCTGATGAAACCGCGCGGGTGACGCGTCGCTGGCGAGATGGCCCCCTTGCGAAGCAAGGAAGCCACCTCCTCGTCTACTAGCTGAGCATCGTGACCTGAAAACTGAATAGGGCGAGGGGGAACCCGTTGCATAGGCTGTCCGAAGTACTCTATGTGAAACCCCCTTATCGTCTGAAGAACCCAGGCATCGTGGGTGAGCTGTGACCATGCCCCGTAACAACTTGCCAGACGCCCCCCTATTCTTTGAGGGGAAAAAGGGATAACACTCACCGGAGTTTGAATTGGAAGTTCCTCCTCTGTGACCTCTGCCTTTGCCGCGGCGTCCTCTCGTGGGGTAGAAGTTTCCAAACTTCGACTGATCCTGATACTGACCGGAGCCTCTTTGGTTGTTTTGGTGACCTTGGCGACCGGTCGAGCGGCCCCTCCCTCGACCGGCCCCGCGAAAAACACGTGGGAACACTTTTTTAATAGTGGACTGCGCCCTGTCCAGTGACGTGAAGGTATTCACGAACTTGCCTAATTCCTTAATGAAAGGTTCACCAAAGAGACCTCCTTGGGCGACAGCCCCTGCTTCCGAATCCGCTAAGTCGCCGAGTTTCGGGTCAATCTTAATTAAAAGGGACCTCCTCCGCTCGGTAGAGAGGGCACAGTTGGCGTTGCCTAAGAAGACCACCACCCGCTGAGCCCAACCCGAGAGGGTTTCGGGTGAAATCATCGATCCCGAAGCTTTCGCTTCCTCCGCCATGTCGAGGATTTTTGTGGCGGGACCCAAAACGTCCAAGAGCTTATCTTGGCATGCTCTCCAAGACCTGTCGATGCCCTTCTTAGGGTCTCGAATAAATTTTTGGAGGAATGTCAACATCCTTGGATCAATGTCCGGGGTCAGGGCCACTTTACCCTCCAGCGAGGGGCGAGGACACTCCGCTCGGAGACAACTGCGGGCCTCCTTTTCAAGTGGGCGCCTGATATGCTCCGCGACGTAAGTCGCTACCTTGTCAGCTGGGACCCAGTCTGAAGAGCGAGGGTGAACAATATCATTAGGGTCCAACATTTCAGAAGGAGTAGGAGGAGGTTGTAAGTTAGAGGGCCCCAAAGGGGGTCTGTGAGGGCCGGGTCGGGAGCCACGACCTGGACGGGCTGGCATCGGGATCCCCAGAAGGACCTGGAGGCGAGGGGGGGGGGAACGAGGTTAGGAGCCAGCGAATCGCCCGCACCCCACAAAGGTTGGCTATCAATGAAGGCCCGCTTGAGGCGCTCAAAAGCGTCCACGTCTACCCCGGGGGCCCGGGGGCGTTTGGGAGGGGGAGGCCCCTGGAGTTCCTGGGTAGTAGAAGGCAGGGACGATCGACGCTCAAGTCGCAAAAATGCCTGTTCTATTTTTTGCGTCAGCCTGTCCTCCAAAGGAGATATGGCCTGGTCCACCGCACTGTAAATAGAGGTGTCAACCGCCTCATAAAAGGCATCGCCCCACGGCATATCTGCTAGAGGATCCTCCTCTTCCTCTTGGTAATCCCCGTAAAACTCCATTATGGGGGGAAAAAGGGCAAAAGACTTTTGCGCTGCACTCGCAAGAAGTATTCACAACTGGGTGTCAGTTGACAGATTTAAACGTGGTAGATCCACACTATATTTTTTCATGCAGGGTGACTAGCCCTTGGGGGACATAAGCTGGCAGAAGCAAATCAAATTGTGTAGTGCAGAAGACTGGGCTGGAAACGTCCCCAAAGTACGCCTAACGGCGAGTACAAGACCTCCTGGGAGGCGTCAGCACTAATGTGCGAAATACCAGACTCGAGTTCCCCGTTATTAACGCAAACGCGGGAACCGAGCGTCACCAATGCAAGTAATAGGCCCGCGAGCTGAAAACTGAAGCTCGCGAGGCCGGTACAGACCACAGTCGGCGTCACTTCTCAGCCCAGAGCTCCAGAGGCACCTAAACGCGCGCGCGTCTCTGGAAACCATGAAAACCAGAGACGCGTCGCGTTCAGTCACCGCCTCTCGCGCCCTCAGGCGGCGGGAGGACCAGAGCGCGCCAGCGGAGCCGCGTAGGAGTGGGAGACGACTCTCACTCCCGCGGCCCAAGACGAGACGAAATTCGTCGCAAAAACACACCCCCTACCATAGCGACGGGGAAAATAAAATCATTTAACACCGTATCGGCGAAAAACACAATGAAGAAGAAACTCGTCTACTGCAATATATATTAAACGTAACTAACAACTCTCAACTGGAGCGAAATAACAGTTATGTAAATACATGTATGAAATAACCAGTATGAATAACAAGTATGAAATTTATCACAAGCCCCCCAAACAGCATAACCCTGAGGGACTTAACTGGCTGCGCAGCAGCGAAGAAAGAGGAGATCTGGACACTAACAAGGGACTATATCTACAGGAGAAGCTCTGATTGGACACTCTTAATCGTTTTGATTGGTTGTTACCACGTTGTTGTTGACTGTTTTTTCCCGATGTCTCATGGGAAACGTAGTCTTTGTTGTTCTTTCTGTGCTGCTGATGTGAATAAAGTGGAGAAAGAAGGCATAATCCTCGCCTCCAGTCCTGACATAGAATCTACATTTTTTTTTTCTGGTTTTTTTTTTTAAACAAATGTGTCTTCTCTTGTTCCATGTGTATTCTTTTTTTTTAATGTAAAATTCAGAAAGCATTGATGAGTGAGTGCTGTAATGTTTCAAAATGGTTTTGAGTAATTTTAAGGACTTAAGTCCTACGTTTGGAAAACCTTTGTTTTCAGTATTTGTTATTAATGCTTTGATGGGTGTTGTAAAGGATTATCAACTTTGTATCACAATGACTTCTTTATTAACAAATTCTATTTATGGCAAGTCCATGGTGTCATGTGAGTCGGAAGGTATTTGCCCATTCAGTATTTTAAACCTTCGTCTTCTTACTGCATGTCAAAATGCTGTGTCCATTTATGCAGTACCAGTAATGATTAACCAGTGCAAGAAAGACTTTGACATTTCACACTAAAAACCTCAACACGATGTTGGGAAAAGTCTCTGATTCGGTAAGCGATTGCCTCGCGGTCGACGTTCCACCCGACCGATTACGATGCGATCAAACACTGTTCAGTCGGAGTCCCATTGATCCCCATAAGAGCCAGTGTTTTGACTAACAACACAGGCTCCTTTGACGAAATGGGGGGGGTGTAAAACCATGCACCCTGTTGCCGGCACCTCACAGTGCCTGCCACACATACAGGGTTTTACAGGGGTGTGCCTTAGGTACCTTCCTTGGCCCTAACCAGAAGCCTCCGGATGATGGAGGCCCTGCTAGGGGCCCCCAAAGTCACTCCCCGGCAGCCTTTTCGTTTCGGAAAGGCTGTTGGAAATTGTAATCGGTTGGTTGGAAACACTCTCTGTAGAGGTGCACAATGCGGTTCCTACCGAAACGAATACTCCGAAAGCCAGTCTGAACCGATTCGGAATAAACGCTTGGTTTCCTTTACGTCCGTGAACATCTTAATCGGTCGGGCAGATTTTTGAACAGACCAAGTCGGTCGGAAGGGTTCTGATGTGGTCTTGGAAATTCCGATTCCCTGAGTCTTTCCGCCCATCATCGTAATGAGGCTCCAAGTGTTTAAAACAAAGCGTGGCAGCAGAGATTGTGATGATTAGTTTACGAAGTATGCATCGGTCATCTCTAGGTTTGTGCGGTTGAGTGTCGCCTCATGGTTGACTGCCTTAAATCCGTTAAAGGATGGGGCAGGTATCTTGCATATACTGACTACCATATATATTTGATGTGTGTTGAATGTGTGAATCAATGGGATGGGGACCTTTTAGCGATAAAGGCGGTGAAAATCAAGTAAAAGGAATGATTCAACCCCAGGGTTGCTGTTTTGTTTTTTGTAAATTTCCACTCAACTAGGCAACAAACTTTGTTTTGTATTAATAACTATTCTATCCTATTGAGCCTTTTGACATTTTGAAAAACACGAAGGTAAAATAAGAACTCTTGCTTATAAAACTGTTGTTAATGCAAACCTAGCTTCTCCTCTATAGTAGCACTAAGTTTGTCAAGCAATGTTACAATCTTATATTGAACCTGATCATTATCATTGCTGCTTCCTTATTTTTCTGATGGTGTGTGGATATAGTCCACAGAACACTGTATACCAGAAGAAATAGGACCCTACAATCTGTGGTATTACATGTTCTCTCATGCCTTTTTCTTAAAAATTACCTTTATGTACAAGTCTGTTAAATTAGTTTTCTTTTATATTTTTTTTATACCAACAGTCTCCCTTCATTTGTCATCTGCTCTATTTACTTACCAGGAAAGAGAGCGGTAAGTCCACTTTTTTTATCTAGGTGTAAGATGACAACAGCGATTACTCGCTCATGCTGTTTAGTTGAAAAGTTTTTGTTTAAAAAAAAAAAAAAAAAAAAAAAACAGCTGTTTGGAGATCTCAATGAAAATGATCGCACTTTCAATGTGTGCTGAAAGCAGCAGCCCTTTCACAAGAATAAAATCTCCTTTTTAAAACATTTTGCATGCATTAACATTTTTTTTTCTGACGAGAGAGAGAGAGATTCCTAAAGCAATGGACACTGTAATGTTGAATAGTGTATTCGTCGGTGTGTTTTAAAGAATGACAGTGCAATGTGAAAAATACTGGATTATTATTATAAATAACAATCTCAAGCAGTTCAACAGTATTAAAAGTGTTTCTTCTAAATATGTTTTTTCCTTTTTAGTGAAGCCTTTTCGAGTTAGAAAACTAATAGAGATGCAATCCAAAATGGTGAGTCCTCAAGAACAAGGCAAGTTAGGGCCTTTGGAGCTCTACATCTGTTAACAAGCTACATGGCAAGATTTTTTACACCAATTAGTCTATTACAAATATTCATCTGTAAAACTCCTGGATGAGTCAAAGGATATTTTATCAAAGTATATAGGTTTTTCATTTTTCACCTTGCTTAGTTAAATTTGTGGTGCACAGATTTCAAAAGGTTTTGGTTTCTATTTGCTCTTTCGTTTTGGTGGTTGACTTTTTCAGTAAAGTAATCATTTTTCTGTGCCACCTTCTAGATTAGCTCTTCTTATGAACTTTTTTTTTAGCAGATACATTCAAATAGGCTACTTCAAAGATTTGAAATGTTTGAGCAAATGATGTTCGAGATTGTTCCTATTCTTCCGTTTAATATTTCTTTCAATCATTCTATGTACCCAGCATGTATAAAAAAAAAAGTTGGGTTATTAAAACGTATAGATTATTCTGAACTGTGAAAAAATATATAAATAGCTGTTGCAATCAACCAATATGCTCTTTAAACTCCCACCACATACAGTGCTCATGTCCTCTTGCTGTGTGTTTGTTTGGACTAGATGTCTGCACTTGATGATTTTTGATTTTGGATCTTAACTCTTCGCATTCCTGCAGGGAGCACTTCCTCATCTCCAAGGCTTGTTGTCGCTGTACAAAATCTATTGCCCTCAATTGGTTTCAATATCGCTGCCAAATAAAGCAAAGGTATGTGTTCTGTATGGACCTCTCTAATGGTAACAAAGGACTTGTTATATAATGCTTTGCAAACCATGTCCATTTTGAGAGAGTAATCTGCAGTTGTATCAATTTCACTTCTGTACCTTCTAAAACCTGGCATTTCATTTCTATGCCCTCTAAGCGATTCATGACATTGGTGGTTCTTCATCATGCAATTCTCTCTGATGCTCAAAAGGTAGAATACCTCGATGCACAGAAATCATGCCAAAAAGACAACATTTTCTGTTTTTCCAGGTCCTTTTGCTGAAGAGTCTTAGAGAAAAGAGGGTTAACGGCGGACTGCAATGGCTGCACCTCCTTACTTTGTTCCCATAGTATGTAATCAAAGGGTATAGTTAATGATGGTGTGCATGCGAACGCCCCTGCATCCGCCGCTAATAGATGCAAACTGCCAAGCAGATCAATGAAGTTTTCAGAAGGGGTTTGGAGCGGTGCACCACCAAATTACTTGTTAATGCATCACACCAAGTGGTCAGTTGTTTGTACTCGAAAAAATCTTTATTTTAATTTAATTGTCCAACCATAGTCTCAGCCAACGCGTTTCGTTCGAATTGAACTTCGTCAGGGCATATGTGTGATTGCGAATATATTCCAAAAGTATGACCACCGTCTATGTAAACAAATATCCGTCTCGAGAGGAGCAGTGATAAAAGCGTCGTGTTTTCCAAGTAAATAGTCCTAGTTGTGCTCCCAGTGCCACCTTGATAAGAGCACTGACACTCTGAGGGGAGAGCACGGACACCTTTTGCTGAAGAGTCCACTGCAAAAAAGTGCAATTAGTGCAAAAAAGAAAACTGGAAATGATTCCTGAATGCAGTGCATACAGACATTAGGAATTAAACCCTGTTCCCTAAAGAAACGTGGAATAAAGCACTATCCCATCTTGCACAGTAGGGTGATAGTTATTTTGAGCTTTGTGAGGAAGATCATGAACACAATCCTGCTTTATTTATAATAGTTTTTTGCCTTTTAGCACCAATTCTATTTTGAGACATAATAGCTCCACTTTTGTGAGTTCGTAGTGTGGGTGGGGATGGGACAGTCATACAAGTACCCTAGGACCCCATCCAGGACTAACTGAGCCATTCCCGTGATATGAGCAGAGTCGCTCCAACCCCCAGTCATTTAGTCGATGGCCAGTAGCGGAGACGCCCAGTAGAGCTTAACATCGGCCGCCCCATCAAATGGAGATCGACGGCATGTATCGCACACGGCGCTTGGTGAGCGCCCCTGCGATAGGAAAGAAAGGATAAGTGCATTAAGATGTTTAAAACAAGTAGTGGGGATTGGGTCCGGAAAGTTCTGCAGGGCATAACGATATTTGGGGAGTAACAACATTTTGAATAGGGCCACTCTACCTAGCATGTTAAAGATCGGACCAGGACTGCAGTGCTTTATTTTTTTTGCCTGCGATCAGAGGTGTTAAGTTGCGGTCATGTGCCAAGTCTGGTAGAAGAGATATGTAGACCCCCAGGTATTTAAAACTCAGACACTGGATGGGGATTGTGCCAGAGGCCTCTTCAAAGACTCCTGGGATGTGGAGGACTCGAGGGCCCAACATCTCTGGGTGGGCCTGGAAAAGGAGCATATTGTCGGCATAGAGGGCAATTTTGTCCTCCCTATTCTCCCATCACCACCCCCACACCAGAGCCGCGCATCAGATAACAGTGGCCAAGTGTTCTATCAGTAGGGCAAAAAGAAGGGGTGGAGAGAAGGCAGCCCTGCCTTGTGCTTCTGCAGAAAGAGAAGGAATTAGAGAGTGCCCTATTGATGAGGACTTGAGCGGCGGGCTCCCTATAAAGGAGTTGCCGACTAGCGAGCACAACATTAACTTGCCTAATGCAATGACAGGTTCCTTGGTTCGGCATAAAGCCAGATTGATTGGCATGAACAAGGTGGACAGTACCCGCAGAAACCTGTTAGCCAGCAGTTTGGCGAAAAAAATCCTAAGTTTCACATTGATCAGAAGATGGGCCTGTACGTTGGCCAAATGTCTCTTCTTGGAGGATACCAATATGGTGGCGACATCCAGCTCTGGGGGAGAGGTGTTTTGTTTCGGAGTTAAGATTCGACAGATGAGGCATAAGCACGAGTGAAAACACCAATAGTACTCTGTTGAGAACCTGTCAGTCCCTGAGGTCCGACCAGTATTCAAGTCTTGTATGGCTGCCTCCATTTCGTATTTTGTGATGGCAGACTCGAGGTCTGCTCTTTGGGTCGCTGCAAGTCTAATCAAGGCTACATCCTTGAAGTGGGCTTGCACGCTCCGGCTCAGGCCAAGGGTGGTGGGTGTACAGAGCTTGGTATTAAGCAGCAAAGGCCTCTGCTATATCTTCAGCGCTGGTGATATACTGTTCCTTTGAGCCCCTGATACTGGTTATTATACGCAAACGCAACCCCTCCTCCCCACCACCACCAATCCCCCCCCATGGCAAATGAGTCCTATTTTTATCACTGCTCATAAACTCTCTGGGTGACTGCTCTCCAGCACTGGCAGCTGGCCTCAGTTGAGCCAGAGTTACCTATGGATCCTCTCAGGGGCCCCGGCGGAGCAGCATTTCACAAGTTTCAGTATTCGGGATTCCAGGCAAGCAAGCTTCTCGTTTTTGAACATTTCTGCCAGGTGAAGGTCGGATTTGGTGAACCTGTAGAAGTTCACTGAGCCCGAATTATTTTCAAAACACAGGCCAAGTTCCATCTGGATATGGTCTCAGAATTGCTCATTGGTGAAACACCAGGCATTGAGCCATCACGTCGGGCGCCGAGATTGGGCAAGAGCCCAGAGGTGGACTATCACTGGGGAATGGTCAGAATTTCCTCTCGGGAGAATTTGCTGCCATTGCGCGTAGCAGGTCAGTGCCAGGAAGGAGCAAGAGATCAATCCTTGAGAAAGTCTTGGTCGAGGCCACAAAATGCCTGTATTCTGTCGATGACATGCTAGGTTAGTCACGCATCACACAGGCTCTGGGAATCTATCCAGGATCCCAATTGTCGTACTCCTCTGTCAGTATTCCGCTTGAGGGGCAGACAAATCTATCACAGAAGGATGTATGCACCAGCCGTGTATATTATGAAATGGTGGTGTGTCCCAGGCACCAGACTTGTAGTGCAAAGTTGTCGATGTCTTGCAGAACACGTAGAGTTCGTGGTTTGCTACTCGCATGCGAAGTCTACCAGTGGGCCTTGCACCATGTTTAGGTCTCCTCCCAAGGTGGGCAGATCAGTCACTACCTGCCCTGACAAAAGTCAGGAGTATCTACAGTCACAGCATAGACATTAACCAACATGTCTATACTCCAGCCTGAACTGCGAGGCCAGGTCCTGGACCGGAAACACGCATCCTAAGAATGGTTTCAGGGTATCACCCTCCATAATCAGCCAGGCTAGCTTGAATCCAGTGGCACAGTGAGCACAAGACCCACGTCTGGGCATACCCTTCCTTCTTAGGGTGACATGGTCTCCTGTCTGAAACAAAGTATCATATTCCTAAATGGCTCCAAGTCAGAGATCCAATTAGGTGGAGGAAGTCTGATTGCTCCTCTAACATTCGGTTAGCCCTGTTCCCTAATTGACCCCCATCACTAACTCACCTACTGGAGTACGTTGGGAATTGTTGTGACTCCATCCTACAATTCAACACAGTGGTGATTGGCGAAAATGGTATGTAAGAAATTAGGTTAGTGGCTGAGGGAATTGGAAGCCCCCCTCGAGCAACAACCACAATCCTGGTCAGGGTGAACCACAAGTCACAAAATGTAACCTGCACTTATCCCTCTAGTAGCTTGGCACAAAGCAGTTCATCTTAACTTTGAGGCAATGTGTACAGTATTTACGCAGCACACACATCGTAAGATAGTGAAAATACAATGCAAGGAAAATCCCTAACCAATTTACAAAAATAAATGTTAATTAATTTAATAATATTCAGTTTCAAATTTCAAACTTTTTAGTGAAAATAGCCCCTAAAAGTACACATTGCCATGTGTGTTCATCTGGTCATCCTAGATCAGGGGAAGTCATAAGTTCTGGTCAACTGCACAGGAGCATGAGGTGGAGACAGGGACAAAGTTAGTTCAGCTGAAGAGTTCCCTTCAGAGTCTGGTGCAGAGTTCAATTCCCAGTGGAGGAGGCTGCAAGAAGTAGGTAGAGCATCGCGGATGACCATCTCTGTAGTGTGAAGATCAAGCCTGACGTTATGGGCTGTCGCTATAGCACGAAGAGCTGGTAGGGCGTTGCGGACGGTTGTTGCTGTAGCTTCACGTTGATGGTCATTGCGGGTTTTCCTTCCTGTAGTGCAATTCTTATATTGCTGGTATTCTCTGGCAGTCGCAGTAGCATGAAGAATAAGTCCGTCCCCAGAGGTCTGCTTTGGAAGAAGTGTGGCGCAGCGGCCAGGGAGCCTGACTCCGGACCACGGGGTTCATGGTTTTATCCCCGGTGCCGGCGGCAGGTTCTCCCAGCACCATGTAACTCTGGGCAATAGCTCACTTAATCTTCATGACTGCCCCCAGCGCCGGGACACATCTCCGGAGGTAGCTGTGTGCTTTACAAATGCTGGTATTTCATTTCAATTCATGCCGGCAGTGTCTCAGTGCTCAGTGACCCGTTTGCAGTCGCAGAGAGCCCAAACTTCTTGAGGATTTTAATTGTTTTCTTTAGAGGAGCTGGAGCGGATGACAGCCAAGGGTCCAGGACCTGGAAAGAGGAAGTGGGGGGCGGGGCACCTCCTGGGAATCAGGATATCAGTCCGGCAGAGACCTTCAGGGCTCAGGCAGGTCTAGTTGCAGGTCCAGTGCAGCACATCAGCTAGGCAGTTCCACGGAGGCCTCTTGGGTTAGCCTGGGATGAAAGTAAGCAGGTCTGAAAGGGCAACACAGTCCTCCTTTAATTTCCGAAGGTCCTGGAGTGTTCTGATGATTAGCTCTGGAGGTCCAATATTTATACATACTATCCTGTGCCCCTTCCCTGCCCTACCCCTACACCTGGTTCTTGAAAGTTCTTCCCCTTCCCTGTCAAGGCTGCAACTGTCTGCTGTGATAATCGTTGGAGCAGTCCTGGTGTCTGATTCCATTGTATGTGTATGTACAGGAGGCAGAGCCCTGTGAAATGTAAGTGGGGCTTTTTACAAATCCTTCCAGTCATCCTACCAAGATAGCCCATCCTATCCACTCTTGGGCCCCCTATGCGTTATTGTCCGGAAGCAATATACAAACCCCAACAGCAGAGCCATTCATAGTAGTGTTACCCAGGCCGAAGGCACAAATGGTTAGGATAAGAAAAGGCCAATTTTCTAAAACTGGCATTTTCAGAATTGTGACTTAAAATCTGACTTTACCATTAAAGTGGGTTTTGAACTACAATTCCTTTGAATGGAAGCATAAGATCTCTATCTGCTCCCGATCTAAAGTCATCACTTATTAAATGTAATACAGTAATACAGTAACCCAGCATTACGAGAGGCCTTACAGCAGTAATAAATTACTATGATTTTCACTGTCAGGACATATAATACTTTTTAATACTGTTCACCCTGCCCTATGAGCTTTTAGGGCCTACCTGGGGTGAGACTTGTATGTATCAATAAGGAATATTTAGGACTGGCAAAATGTAGTTTACCAGCTCGGCATGGCAGTGTAGAACTACACAACAGCCTGCAGTAACAGGCCTCAAACCAGTTTTAAAAGGATCCTTTAGTGGGGGACACAATGAGTGCTGTAGACCCACAAGAAGCATTATATTTACAGGCCCTGGGTACATGTAGTACCATTTAAAGGAGACATTTAGTACCATTTACTAAGGACATAAAATTAAATTTACCAGTTAGGTGTAGGACAGTTTAACCTTGTTTGGAGCAGCGATCACTTTAACACTGATTATCAGTGGTAAAGTGCACAGTCCTAATACTAAGAGAAACAAATTCAGAAAAACTGGAGGAGTAAAGACAAATGGTTTACCACACCAAGAATATCCGGCCTAACCTAGTACAAATCTGTTTCCAATAGATTTTGCTGTGGAAAATTCTCTTGTTTCTCTATTCACTTATCTCAGTCTAGTCTATGCCTTGATCTGTCCAGGTTGCGCTATTGTAATCAGCAATGTTGAATTTCCAATTTAGCAAATCTCAAAACTCAGTTAGATGCATAACAAAGCAACAATTATGCTTCAACTTTGGGAACGTTTCCAACCTAGCAGCTTTTCTGAAAGCTATTCACTGCCTTTCACTAGAGCACACAGTGCTCAATTAGGTTCCATGAATGGTGCTCCAGAACCTCTTGGTGAAAGGCACAAACTACCTTCAGAAGCTGGAGCTGGGCAGGACACTCTGATACTTCCTTATCCTCGGTTTAATCGTGGGGCTTAAAAACATTGTAGAATAATGAAACCACATGGGTTAGAATCTTTGATTATCCGTGTTCATTCCTGAAAACCAAACCAGCTACCCAAGTTTAAAGAAAGCACTGAAGACTGTTTTGTGGTAAACCATTCAAGTAACCTTTCTGATCATGGGCCTACCCTTGTTTTCTTATCTTTAAATCGACAAATGCTCTCATAAGTGGTCAAAGCCCATCAGACCTACCAGAGTACAAGATGCCTTCCAGAGTGTTCCCTAGCATGCCTCTACCCACTAGACTTACTTAATGGGCAATTACTTTCTGCCCAACAGTGCTGACTGAATAGATCATTAGGAGGAATCCACTCTGGATCTAGGATCTCCTTCTAAACGCCACCTGCTAACCTGTTAATATTCACGAGGTTAACCCTCAGCATGCTATGGATGTGTGATCCAGGCACTCTATGAATTAACCAGTCAACAACACGCTTAGCATGTTAAATTCAAAATGGATGTTTTTTATGTAGCAATTCATAATTAAGTGACTCCCTTTTACTCTATTTGTGCTTCTGAACCCAGATGTATTCCTTTAGCCTCCAGCCTTTAGGCCAGGCCAGTAGTAGAAACCCCTTCATGTCCTTTTTACCAAACTACACTTTTTCCACGCAATTTTCAGAAGTTGAAACACTTATCATTGTAGAGATCCTGTTTGTGCCAACCTCTCTGCGTAGTTCTCTTCAGCCCTTTCTACCTAGCATGACGAGTGAGATTCTGCTGTAGTTGGTACTGCTTTCTGTCTTAACACTAGACTCTTGTCTTTCCTTTCTGGGGCTCTCATTTTCAAAGGTTACTACATAGCATCCTGGAGGAATGGTGGAGTGTAAAATCATATGCTAGATTGTATTCCTCTACCCTCATGCTGCTCGTAATAAATAGGGGCCACTGTTTTGGGTTAACTTCTACAAGATGAGAAAATTATACTACAATGGTATAGCCTCTTTAAAGATTGATTACAAGCATGGGTCCCATTGTTTCACAGGGAATTGAACTTTATGCAGGTCTCTCTAGTGAGAAATAGCGTTTGCAATTCTACTTGAATAATCGTTACAATTCTAGCTTTGTAGCGCCTTGTGTGCAATGCCTTTATTTGTTTGAAAAACATCTGTAATCTAGCATATTCTTTTGTAAGGTTTGTAATCAGTCCCACAAATGTTTAAGGAAGGGGGGGGATGGGATGGGGGGGTGGGGGGGGATTAGGTGTGTGTGTCAGTGTGTCAGAGTGTGTCAGTCAGTGATTTGCCGTAATTGACGACCAAATGTGTTCCAGATGGGAATAGCACAGTGCATAGCCTGCATAGTGTACCATAACCTCCCACAATCCTTTTTTTATTTTGTATTTAAAGAGCTATTTTAAGAATGCAGATCACCATTGGAAAGTACATCTGAGGTCTGTGAAACATAGGAATTCAGGGTCTCCTCGAACTGACCAGCGACTGAACATTGGTGGGGTGCCTCATCACCCGCGGTCCAGAAAAAGGGTAAGCCACCAAAGCCATCCATAATACAGTTCTTGAATCTATTATCCATGTATGTTGTATACCATAGTTTTCAATCTATTCGCTTGAAAAGATGTGTAGTCCTTTGTAAAACTTCGATTACACCCTTTCAAGAAAGATCTTGCAGTATAGGTTACTGGAGCATCAAATGGATTTGTTTAACCTACATTGATTCTGGTGTTTATGTAGGCTTTTTATCCTACATTTATGTTGATGCTGTGCTCTTAAACACTTTTGTACAGTTACACTTACTTGTTTAGGGATGGAGCCATACCTGACTTTTGTACCCAGTGGCTTTAACAGAATGCTTTTTAACTAGATTTAGATTGGGCATTGTCCACAGATTGTCTATCCCTAAATTGAATGATTGGTCACGAATTTTGTTGCCCTGCCCCTGTGACTCACAATCTGCCCAGTCCACAATTCATGTAATGTTTTTTTGTAAATTTTATGTGTCACTAAGGAAAGTCTGGATACTGCCTCTCTTAAAAAAATCAAGGTTTTAGACCGTGTCGCCCAGCGTTAATCCGTCTCCAGTTTTTGGAGAATTAACATATTGCCTGGAGGATAGCTCTGTATCTGAATAAAGTGCCCCGGCTTAGGAAAATTATTATATTTGAGGATTGTTAACAGCTGGGTTTTTATTGACTGAGGACGGTGGTTTTAAATTTATAATATTTGCTAGTCTAGCTGAAATTTGTGAAAAATGTCATCTGGTTTTCATGTTTTGCTATTCGTAATGTTTATAGTTTATAATGAATTTTAACTGTGTTTTATGTGCTTTTATGATTGTCCAACGAACAGTCGAATAAAGCTTTCCTTGCTTGCTTGTACATATGCTGTAAGGCAATTGAAGCCATTTTGTTATCTAATTTTCTCACAATTTGTGTAGATCTAAAAAAAAAAAAAAAAAACATTTATTGGTTTATTGCAACAGACTATGAACTTTAAGAGAATGCACACAATTCCAGTCATCTACATTGACAATCGTCCACACAGATATACAATCATGGATTGCCAACATAGAGCAGTGAGTAACTGTATTGAGAGCGATGGGGTGGGCTTTGAATCCCCTGCCCCCAACAAAGTCTTATCCCATTTCCTGTTGTGTGTTTCAATGTCTTATTTCCTTCTCTCTCCTAGAGTTTCCTCTCTATACTTCATAGCTGGACCTTAGATTTTCTACTGCTTCCTAGTGTAGCCTCTGCCTTCATACACAAGTATGAACAGGTTAATGCAGTGATCCATGCATGTTAGACTGCCATTGTGTCAGTCTGGATCACTCGGATGTCCCAAACCGGTCTATACCCCGATGGTCATTCAGGAGTCCTAAATTATGTAGTATTCTATTATACCTTGGTAGTGTAACATCATCCCATTAATTCCAAATCATAATCTATTCAAGTTAGGGCAAAGGGGTGTTATCTTTGATAGCGCCTTGAGCAGAGATCCGGTTCGGTTTTTCCCATGGTTTTTATCCTAGTTCGGGTATAAGGTACTTTGGAGAAAAGTTTTTAATATCAATTGTGTGAAACCCACGCGAATAACTCTCTCTCTCTCAATTGTACTGCCGGATTACCCCCTTTTCAGATTCCTCCAGGTTTCCTAGGTCTGCCACCCAACGGGTCTTCATCCTGGTTAGGTTGCCTGGGACATTTTATCCAGTCATAGAAACTGATCTTTGAACAATGTTTTCTGGCAACACGTACGAAACCCCATCTAAGATTTGGGATTCATGCATGAGGCTTGGCAAAATGGCTGATTTAGTCTAGCCGCAAATTCCTTACTTGGAAATTTTCAAGCAGTACACCTGCACACTGGCAAGTGGCGTCGCTCTGCTCCATGTCGGCGGCGCTGGATGTGACATGCGTGGTGCCTATGTAGGTGCCACCCCAGCGCCCTGATGCCAGTTCTTTTCTTTCCATGCCAGGCTTTTTTGAGATTTTCATCTCCTGGTGTCTTGGGGATGTCCCCTAAGAAGCCAACAGACTTTAAACATGTAGTGCCTGTTACAGGCAGATGTCGGTGACATACCCTCATCTGGTTAGCAGATGGTGCTTGAAGCGGGACCATGCCTCCAAGACCTGCAAGGACTGCTGTACCATGAATTCCCAAGGCTCTACGTGAACGGTCCCTGAAGCTCCTCACCACCTGACAAGCCTGCGACACTAGTGTGGAAGGTCCCGGGCCTCTCATGGAGCCACTCCTGACCATCGTCGTGATCCAGGTCGTCTGGTAGGTTCCGCAAGTGAAAGAAGTCAAAGCAGTCTTGGACTTCTCCACGCTGGTCCAAGTCATCGTATGGGGTGCGAAAGCATCAACACTCCAGGCGTCCTGCGTCCCTGACTTTACCTGAGCCGAAGCAACTCCCTCCCAACTCAGAAAGTTTAATGAGGCCATGCACCTCATATTTGGTTGGCCTGACTCCTCTGGAGCGCCTTTGGGCCCCATGGTTTAGGGAGGGGCCCCTACTGGTTCTCCGCCAGCGTGTTTGCCCGAAGCACCACTGCCTGCGATACCACAACCTTCCTTGATGTCTGCTCCAGTGCCATTGCCCCACGGCGGAGCAGGTTCCATACTCATATCAGACTCCAAGATGGAGCCTGATGGGCGTCTTCCGACGCCAACCGGTACCATGCCTGTCGATTTGGAGCCAGTGCCTTTTTCTTTTGACAGGCCTGGAAAGGGTGACAATTGGGAGGGGTCCGAGGAACCCTTATGGTTACCACCATCCCAATAAACCTTTGCTATTCAGCACCAATATACTATTCTGGGTGAACGTGCACTTTACAAGTACACATGTAATGTCATGTCATTAAACTAGAGGACAGCCGGTACAAGGAACTGGTGGATGTCATTGGTTTGGACACCTCACAAGACCCTGACCTGGTCTCTCCCCCTACCATGGCTACGGAGGAGGGTGCCTCATTTGCAGTGGTAGTGTGAAGGGCAGCTGAGATCTTGGACAGTTGCCCACATTGGCAGTCAAGATGATTGTCTTGACAGAGATGCTTCAGATGGTAGTTGCCCCATCCAAACTATTACTCCCATATAATGAAGCACTTACAGATATTCTTCTCTGGCCTTGTCCAAGCCCTGCACAGGGGCTTCTGTGTACAGGACAATTGCATGCTGCCATCGCCCCACTCCTGGGGACCCCCCAGTTTCCCCACCCAACACCCCACCCTGTAAAGTTTGGTGGTCCAAGTCTCCACTTTCAGGATCAGTCCTAGTGCGTTCCCTACCACTCCACCAGATAGGGAGTCCAAAGGGCTGGATCCCTTTGGTAAGAGGCCTCTCTTCCGACAGCTTAGCACTGCAACCAGTGAGTACCGCCTGCCTTTTGGGCTGATACTCCCACACTGTGCGGGATTCGGTTGTGCAAGTGCTGCCAATGGTCTTGGAGGCTGGAGCCATGCTTTCTCAAACTATTGCTGATGGGCGAGATGCAGCAAAATTCACCATCAGATGTGGACTTGACATGACTGAATCACTTGGCAGAGTGATTTAATCGTCAGTGGTACTTAGATGCCACACCTGGCTGAGAACCACGGGTGTTTCGGGGGATGTCCAAGCTTCGCTCATGAACATGCCCTTTGATGGCTCTGACCTTTTTGGTGAAAATGCTGATTCTGTCCTGGAGCGCTTTAAGGATAGCAGAGATATGGCCAGATCCTTGGGCCTATCCATGACCCCACGCTAGTCCCAGTCCACCTTTCACCCTTTCCATGGCTTCAGTAGGGGCTACCAGCTGCATCCTCTCCTGCCCAGCCACCAAAGCAAACAGGCTACCCAGCCTTTTTGTGGACGTGATTTCCACAGACCACGTGAGATCATTAGCCAGAGGTCTGATAAGTCCATCCCCACCAACCCACCCTTACAACCACAGCCTCCAAAACCCTTTAGCTTGCCCTTCTATAATCATGGGCACATAGTGGGAGGCAGGATCCAAATTTATGGACTGCCAGTGGGGCAGATGATGCCCCACAGGCATTCAATAAAATTGGACAAGTGGGTTTAACACACTTTACAGAGGGGCTACTGTTGCAGGGATTCTGCTTATACACAGAACTATGCTTAGAACCCCAGGACCTCAGTGAATTGTGGTGTACCAGAAACTCACCTCAGAACCCAGAACCCAGTATCCGGCTAGCATAAGTGTCCCATTCGTTATCCAAGATTTAGCTCAGAGATCCCAATGAATAGACAACCCAGAACAAGCGACTCAGGGTACTCTCAGGAATGGTGGGAATCGGAAATACCTGTTCGTATATTATTCTCACATCAGTCCACAACAATAATCAACAGAGACACGTTTGTAAATAAAAGGGGTTTATTTTTATAGACCACGTGTCCTAAGATGCAGTACTTTGGCTAATACAAGCAGACAAATGATTAATATCAAAACCAGCAACATAGTTACAATACCATAGAATATAAAAGGGGTGATCATATTATAATGATAGTGGATACTACCACCTTCCCTTGACTAAGAAGCTAATATTATTATTATGCTAATAGAAGGTCTCTTAGGCTTGAATAGGGGACCCCATACCTCAAAGATCAGCTTAGTGAAATCACATCACAGGAGCATCAGGAGACTTCTCGCAGGAAGGCTCGTCTTCGGTCTGAATAATAAACATGATGTCTGTGATATTAAAAGCACCAACTCTCACGTATGTGCAGCTGCGCGTGTGTTATGGCTAAATAGTGGGTCGATCAACCTAGAGTGAAAAACATGCATTGTGTAATATTCCAGACTGTTTGTCACACCATGTACAGACCAAGGTCGCTGCGCAGAGCCTGGGATGGTAACAACAGATTGCTCTCGTGTGAGGCAAGTCTCGAGTCAGCAGTTTATTTAAGAAATAACATGTAAACGCAGTGTCGTGTGCAAAAGCAGAAAGATGGCATTCTAACATCTAACGTGGTCATGCTAACTTAACAATGTATGTGCGTATTCAGGAAGAACTCACTACACGCCCCCTTGATCGAAGCACTATTGAATAGGCAAGAAAAGAGAGAACGCAGAGTTCAGTTTCGTCAGAGCAGAACAAGGCGTAACCAATGCAGAGTTTCAGAATGCGCCAAAGTCCGAAACTACAAAAAATATAAACCAGGGTTTTTTTTTAAAGAAAAAAAATATGGAAGTAAAAAAAAACTCAAAACGACCATCGGGGGAAAAAAAAAAAAAGGAGAAAGAAAAGAAGAAATGTTGCGCTATAGTGCTGTCCAGTAGCACAGGCGCAAAGGACAACTGTCCAGTTAATCCATGAATGTATAGGCAGCATATGTGGCCACTGCTTCCAACAAAAAATCGTTTGCAGGTCCACTGAAAGTCTCAGCCATCCAATCCATCAACGAAAAGGAACATACGTGTTCTTCAACCATCGGAGCCTCTAGCACGATCAGAGGGCACCCGGAATGTTCCTCCAAATAGCTCATAGCCAAGAAGTTGTAGGCAGCTGTTGAGATGTCCCAATTACCCAGGATACCATGCGCCGCACCACAGGCCATAATCCGGACACCAGAACAGGCCAACTCGTGAGACACTAAGGGCCTCATCAGTCGATCGAAATCCGGCACCGGAGACACCAGATTGGTCAAGCACAAATCCAAAGGCCATTCAAAGGGACAATCCAGGCAGTGAAATACAGGCTGCACGCAGGTGAAGTAGGAATACCTGAAGGATAATCCATATGCCAGGCTTAAGGTCGCCAACGGCAGAGTTCCATAAAAGTCAAGCATCCTATCACGAAGAAGATGCAGGCGGGACAGGCGCTCGTGTGGCACAGAAGGAGCAGCCATTCCATAGTATGAAAAGTAAAAGCAGCACACCTGCCACCAGCGCCAGAAGCAGCGGAACACCTCCAAAGATGCTCGAGAAAAGTGAATGAAAAAATGCCGGAATCACACCAAAAATAGTTTTGAAAGAGGTCACGAGACCCGAGCCCACAAGTTTAAAAAAATGAGCCAGGCCGGTCGTGGACGAGGCATTAAAAATAGTTTGGATCAAAGTGCCGAAATGTAGGGGGAGGTCAGTATTCAGAAGCGCCTGTACCTCAGTGCGCGTATTAGCAACGTGAAGGACAAATGTTTCACGAGAGGAAGTCAATGGCACCTCTTTTTGGGACAATAGAGCTCTTATTCTGCTCAACTTGTTGAACTCTGCTTTCAAGGTTGGAATCGAAGGCCAGATAGAAACATCCAGCCGCCCCTGCGGGGGTGGAAAGAGAACATTATTGCAGCAGACAACTTTCTGCGAGACAGTTACTATGTACGGGATTCCCACTAACATCCCGCAGCAAGCTTCATTATTCAAAATTAAATAACTACCGTTTGCAAGCAGCGTGAAAGAAGGCGTAATCACAGGCACTGGGATACCTCGTAGGACGCAGGCTAAGTTCGGTGCTTGTACATTGCATGCGCCGTGTAATTGAATGTGCCTACATACCAAGGAATGGTCTGGTGTCGTGGTACATTCCTCGCCTTTCAAATAAACTTCAGTGCCGTCCCTAGTACATCTATACGTAAAGGGGAGGGACCAAACCTCATGTATGAAAGCGGTGCCCAGCGGTTCATATCTACCCACAGCATAATGTTTCATACAAGACGTAAACTTAAAAAGCGCGAAAGGGAGAGTTATCAATCCGTGTACTAACCACGTAGCTGAATTGATCTCCGCTACAGAGAAAGGCAACGGCTCTAACTTTTCAATATGTAACAATGAATATGTAGCATCCTTCATGGACATAAATCGCTGCTTGTCAGTAAGGTTAAAGGGAAGGAATAACGATGTAGTGTTAAGATAGTCCCAAGGGACTCTCCCTGCCTTTAACGTCTGCAATGTCCATGCAAACTGCATAACAGAACGCAACTGGTTTTGACCATGATATAACACAGACATATCATCATGCACAATATCAACAACAGAAGAAACAATATTATCTAATGTATAAATCCTAGAAGAGAGAGTGCTAATACTATTATCTATAACGGCTAAAACCTTCTCCATGTTTGCTTGGTCAATAGCTCTCAACCTGGAAGCCGCCTCAAGCTGTGACAACTTCCAGACTTCGTTGTAAATAGCATACGCCCACCTTTTGGTTCTGCCACCCACAGGACCCTTAACAAAATCATTCAAATCTATTTTGTCATGTAATTGTGATAAATGAACTTTGACAGACGCCAAGGTGGAATGTCGCAGCCAAGATTGGCAGAACTTGCCCACAGAGTATGTAGTTACAGTATGTGACGACTCAAACCGAGGATCTACGCGTTCCTGAGTATACCCCGGTTTCAGTCCCAGAAAACGACGTTGACAGGTGTCCGAACTGCTTTGCCAAACTAACCAACCCTCACTATGAAATTTAGAAATATTGAAAGATGTATTCGAAACTAAGGATTGCAAAGCAGTAAGGGATAGATCCGTGTGGTTATCCCAATTGGGATAAGCGCCCAGATCCGGCACAGAAGGTGACTTTAATTGTTTAGAAGTAGCCAATCCAAAACAGGTCGTTTGGAAGATGGATGAATTTAAAAATAAAATATGATTAGGTATAAGACAGGCACGATGCAAAGCCTCTGTACCCTGTACCTGCCACGGCTTGGAACCCCAAACCGACTTTAGATCAATAGTAGCCTTCCATACATCATAACCTTTGATTGACAACTCGTCCATAAAGGACTTGGAATAAAGTAGCTTTGTGTGTGTCAGTCTAACCTTTGCGGCAGACTCAGGCAGCACCTTAAAATAAAACGCTGCCGGGTTGGAAACACTGAAATCGGTAAAAAAAGAATACTTGTTAACCAGTGTTTGTGAACTTCCAAATGCGGGAGTAGGACAGTGTTCCCATTGGGTAAAATTTACAAAATTCCTAAATGTATTTGCTTTATGCAGGAAGTGATTGCCATAATGTTGAAAACAATACTGTTCCGCATAATTAGCCGCATTTTCATATAAATCTTCAGCATCAAAAGCGGCATAATATTTCAAATCAGAAAACAGTGATTCAATGGCGTGTACATCCCAATCATCAGAACGTATGTTCTGCCTAACCACATCACCCATAGAAACACGAAATACATTAGGTACATTAATGACCTCCGTAGGCCCATGAATTTGGAATTTAACAGCATCCCATGCGATTCCATCCAAGACGGGCCAGGCAGTAATATTCACAAAAGTCTGGTCCCTTTTCATGATGTGGGACGAGGAGTGGGGGGCCAAAGTTCCATTGATAAGTCTAATTGTCGATCTCTCACTCAGATAGTGGCCATCCACAAGACGGAAAAAAACTATTACAAATCCAATTGACATAAACAAAAAAATAGTAAAAAGCATCAACCAGATGTATGTCCAAGGGGCAATCAAAAAATGTCTCTTAAACCAGCTGAAAAAAACAGCAATGTTTGATGGGGGGCTCGAGGGTAATGAGTTGGTGTCAAAAGAGAAACGGGACTGGCCAAGTACTGTAGATTGTAAAACAAGCGAGGGACCACGTGTAGGATAAGCATACTCAGTCTCCTCGGGCAAACCACCAGCCGATGGTATCAACAAGGGATCAGTAACAGATTGCATCTCGATGGCAACCTCAGGCAAGGTGTTAGAAGCAAGAGCCAACATCGAATTTCTTTGCATCGTCTGGCATGAAACTGCTGGAGTCATACTAAGAAGTATCGGCCACTCGCTGAAGTTTGACATTGTCAACAGAGATGTACCTGTTTCCTTTGCGACCAGGAAGTGGAGGTAAAATGACTGTTCTTGTACCCTGCACTCCGAGCACTGGAACTGGTGCACGATAAGAGGGGCCAAACTCCTTCTTGTTCTCCACCTTCTCACGGACCAGGTCTCCAACTCGGGGTAGCCAGCCGACTACCGGAACCTGAACTTCAGCTTCAGATGTGGAGGGCAAATGTTCCTTCGAAAGAGTGTCTCTGGCTTCTTGTAGAGTCTGTAAAACAGCACAGTGATCATCTACGTCAAAGGGTGCGGTCGACGCCGCCATGTCTAGACCATCAAGGTCTGGGACAAACATTCTGATTCCGAAGAGCATCATGTACGGGGTCCGCCCAACCAGAGACCTTCTAGGGAGATTATTAAGTGCACGTTGGACGTTATACAAATGGGCTAGCCAGTTCCGGCCTGTGCCTAAAACACGTGCTGTCAATGATTGCTTTAAGTCACGGTTCATTCGCTCCACCACACTATTACCCTCAGGTCGGTAGGGGGACGAAAATTTGACTAGGACCCCCAAATTTCTCATAGCCTCCTTGTAAGCCTTAGAGGCGAACGCAGGGCCCTGATCAGAATGGAAGGTACCACACGCAAAAGTTCCCACAAAGACACGCAAATCCCTGATGACAGTCCGCGAGTCAGCACTCCTTTGTGGCCATACCCATAGAAAACGTGTGCACGAATCCACTGCAACCAAGATGTACTTGTACGCAGTATCAGAGGAAAAAGGACCGCAGTGATCTAAATAAACACAACCAAATGGCATATTAGAGATGTACAGCTGTGTCTGTGGTGGCCGCGCAACAGTAGAAGGTTTAATCTGTTGGCAAATGTCACAATCCAGAACATAAGCACGCGCTTGTTTATATAAACCAAACCACCAGTAACGTTGTTGTAGCAGAGATATTGTTGCTGACACACCGGCGTGGGCAGACGCCAACCCCCCATGTGCAGCCAAGATCAGTGCTGGCCTGCAGTCCGCGTTGGGAATAATTCTGTCACCAACGTCGTTAATCCTCACTAATGGGACATTATCAGGACTTAAATGGTAAATGTAACGAGAAGGAAAACCCTTCGGGTAATCGCCTCCCTTATCTGTAGCAGCAATAGCTGCCAAGATGTCATCATCAATCTTACTTTTTGATCTGGTTACTGCTGCCACTAAGTATGTAGCCACTGCTGTTTTTGCTGCCTCGTCAGCCAAGCTGTTACCGACAGCATGGACACCAAGTCGCTGGTGACCAAGAGTGTGAATAACATTCACGAGAGGGAGACGTTCTTTAAAGTCTGCCACTCGAACCCAAAGCGTTTTATGCTTAATTGTGCTACCTTTTGTGTCTCGATAATCATTCTGAGACCAGAAATGTAAATTGTCATTATAGGACTGGACACAGTAGAAGGAATCACTCACTATAAGAGTAGTGACTCGGGGATCAGCAAACTCCAGTGCAAGCACCAGAGCCCGGAGCTCCGCCAATTGCGCGGTACAATCACCCAATGACTGCGTATGCACTGCATCAGATTGGAATTCACCATTTACGAAAGTACCTACGACAATTGCGCAAGCCGCTGAGTAAGCGTGCTTCGATCCAATCGCGGGCTGCGCAGACCCGTCAGTGTATATGACACAATGGTATTCTTCGAGCGGGCGCAAAGACAGAGGTGCCGGATGAACGAATTCATACTGCAAGAACTCTTGAGTCTGTAATGAGGCATCAAAGATGTAGGTGACGTCTGGCGACGTCAGTGTTGTGGCCCATTGTATCCACCGAGGATGCAAAGCTTTAGAATTTGGTACACTTGCCTTTGTCACTGCTTCTAAGGCAGGATAGGGTGTTACAACCAGAATCTGTTTCCCATGTGACAGTGCGCGTTCCTTAAGGATCGCCATCTGTACAGCAGTCAGAACTTTTTCGACCGCGGAAAAACGTAATTCAGCAGAGGTGTACAAGTGGGATTTGTACGCAATGGGGACTGTATCGCCCTCATTAAACGTCAAATACGTGAAACCCACGGCGCCTGGCACTATTCTTATCACCAGGTTAGTGCGGTTATCACGTGTCAGCAAATATTGTGAAGCAAGAAGATCAGCCTGTAAAGACTGTAAAATTTTAGAATGTTCCAGCTGCCAGCTAGACTTCGAAAATGTGGGTTGTACAAAGGCGTAAAGCGGCTTGATACGCTGGGCATAATCAGGAATGTACGTACGGCCGAAATTCAGAAAGCCCAGCAGAGATTGTAATTTCTTTAGCGTCGTTGGCGCACTCAAGCATGCGCACTTTTCCAGAAAGTGGGGAGCTAACCCCTTTCCTTCATTATTGAGCTCGTAGCCCAAAAACAACACTGTATATTCCGCGATGTGTGACTTCGCAAAATTGAATTTGTAGCCATAGTCAGCAAAACTCACTACAATATTGTCGACTCGAGACAGATGCGGCAACAGCTCATCATCCGTGAGGTATATATCGTCAACATAGGAGTATGCCTCGGGGTCTATTCTTTCTAAGAGAGAAACCACGCGAGCGGAAAAGACGCCAGGGCTATTTTTGTAGCCCATGGCTAATCTCGTAAACTGTTTTTGTTTTCCGCCCGAAGTAAACGCTGTCCACTGGCTACTCAGTGTGGACAGGTTATGGCTAAAGAAGCCATTGGAAATGTCAAGTGTCGTTTTAAACCTCTTACGCACGAGACTGTCGACTAAAGCCGAGCTATGTGTATTTTGTACCGCGCAGGTCCGGCAATGGGAGTTTAGGTGCCGGTAATCCAAAACTAAACGGTACGAGCCGTCAGGCTTCGTTACAGTGAATAAAGGGTTATTCATAGGGGACACACAAGTTTCAATAACGCCCTGATATTCCAATTGTTCAAGGATCGCCGCGACGTGGGGTCTAGCTTCACGACGCATGGGATACTGGGGCATAGACCGTAATGGAATCTCATGGCAGGGGGACAACCGGTCCCAACCCACTTGAGTACGATATACCGCTGGCGCAAGCGCCAGCGCCCACTCACCAGCGTACATTTCAGCTTGGTCCTTAGGCACCGTGTGCGCAAAGGACGGGAGGATTTTCTCCTCCCCTCTAGGAGCTTCCAAAATGAAGGCTGGGGGCCAATCTGCCTCCGCTAGGAGGATATCATAGGTGGTGGTCAGATTATCCCAAAAAATCCCTTTTATGGTACGTTGTATGTCACCCTCAATTAAAAAGACTATTTCATAAAGTCTATCAGGGGGAGCCACTCTGGTGTCAGCTGTTTCAACAGTAACCAAAACATCAGTTGCTGTCGCCGCCAGAAATGGACGCAGAGCTTGACGGACTATGGTAATTTCCGCCGCGCTGTCTAGTAGCGTCAGCGCCCATGTCCGGTTCTGAAGCTGTGTCCGCACTATCTGAGGCATATTTTGCTGTCAGAGCCGCCACTTTCTTCTTCTGAAACGGGGGTCTTTGTCGAGCAAACTCGTCCTGCTTGCCTTTACCCTCAGTCTGTCGGGGTTGGTCACGCTGTTGTGGAGCACCCCGACCTTTGCCACCGCCTCCGCCACCAGACTGTGTAGCCGATGTTTCCTGTGAAGAACGAGGAGAACGCGGTTCAGAAACCTGAAATCTATCAGGAGACTTAATAGTAGCACGATCTCGCAGATCATAAGTGCGTTCACTACTTGACTGTACGGGAGAGGCAGGCCGAGAGCCCTGTTTCTGCTGCTGCTTGCCCTGTTGTTTAAACTGCCACTTTTGTTTTGGAAAAATGGGTCGTTCATCCTTACCAGAAGTTCCTGCCTTACCCTGCTGCTTAGAATCGGGATTTTTGATCACAGGCTTAACTCCTAAAGAGCTACGACCCAAATCACGATATGCTTCTGAAAATATTTTTGCAAATTCCTGCGGTTTGTCCTCTTCAGCAACTTTCTTCAGTTCATTACGAACCTGAAAGTGCAACGCATCACCCTTAAGGTTTCCCATTATCATGGTAGCCACCAGGCCAAAATCTCCGAGGAGCCGCATCCCTAATTCTATCGCAGACTCCGCTCCATGGTCCTCTTGAACACGTTTGATAACGGAGGGCAGCTGCAACATAGACGGAGTGCCAAAGCACTGCGCGTACGTTGCAGCAAAAACCTTACCCCAAGAAACACAATCATCCATGTGGGGAACTAAGTCTTTAGGCAAACTAATGGTGAGGATCCTGTGTTTCTCCACAGGAGTTGTATGCGGATAAACCGCTTCTATTTGGTCAAATTTTTCAGCAAGCCAAAAGGGATAATCATCCCTCGTGAGGGGGCGCTTGCCTACAACAGAATTAACCATAACAGGACTAATGACCACCGCGTGACGATCACCAGGTTGTCCTGCACCAACAGGCGCCCCCGCCTGTACAGTGCGCGACACATACTGCACTAACGCCCTATATACAGTTATAAGGGCAGTGTGTAGTACACGCAATTCATCCACCGTCACCGTGAGGTAACGGGGATGAGGCGTAAATCCGGCTAGTACCGGCCAAGTGGCCCCCGCAATTGATAAAGGGCTCATTCTCGGCGGTATAACCACATGGGGGAGGGCGCCATTAAACCAAATCTGATGTTGCCAAGCAGATATTGGTATCTCCTGTGTCCTATACGGCGCATAGACGGCAGGCACGGCAGTGGCCGTGTAAGAATGAAATGTGTTATCATTACCACTGACTGCCGGAATCGTCACCCAAGAGTAGAATAACTCAAAGGGATGAGCCGCATCGGCTCCCACCACAAAGATGACGTCCATGCCCTCGTCCGGCACTCCATATTGCGTCAAGTGACGTTTCAGTGCCGCACGGCTATGCGCCGCAATATTTATCGCCATAAGGACACGCTACACTTCAAGTATTCAGTAGCACAAGGGTTCAATAACCTTTTTAATAATCAAGCTTGAAAGAACCTATATCAATAGAACTAGGTAGGTTTAAAATCCGTCAGACTTGTTATCCGGAAACAAGAATGAGGGTGCTGTGGACTAAATGTAAGCACTACTAAGGCGTTTCAACTCATAGACCAAACGTTAGGTGCGCCATGTTGCAGGGATTCTGCTTATACACAGAACTATGCTTAGAACCCCAGGACCTCAGTGAATTGTGGTGTACCAGAAACTCACCTCAGAACCCAGTATCCGGCTAGCATAAGTGTCCCATTCGTTATCCAAGATTTAGCTCAGAGATCCCAATGAATAGACAACCCAGAACAAGCGACTCAGGGTACTCTCAGGAATGGTGGGAATCGGAAATACCTGTTCGTATATTATTCTCACATCAGTCCACAACAATAATCAACAGAGACACGTTTGTAAATAAAAGGGGTTTATTTTTATAGACCACGTGTCCTAAGATGCAGTACTTTGGCTAATACAAGCAGACAAATGATTAATATCAAAACCAGCAACATAGTTACAATACCATAGAATATAAAAGGGGTGATCATATTATAATGATAGTGGATACTACCACCTTCCCTTGACTAAGAAGCTAATATTATTATTATGCTAATAGAAGGTCTCTTAGGCTTGAATAGGGGACCCCATACCTCAAAGATCAGCTTAGTGAAATCACATCACAGGAGCATCAGGAGACTTCTCGCAGGAAGGCTCGTCTTCGGTCTGAATAATAAACATGATGTCTGTGATATTAAAAGCACCAACTCTCACGTATGTGCAGCTGCGCGTGTGTTATGGCTAAATAGTGGGTCGATCAACCTAGAGTGAAAAACATGCATTGTGTAATATTCCAGACTGTTTGTCACACCATGTACAGACCAAGGTCGCTGCGCAGAGCCTGGGATGGTAACAACAGATTGCTCTCGTGTGAGGCAAGTCTCGAGTCAGCAGTTTATTTAACCCCTTCGATGCTGCGCAGATTCCGCCGCTGTGCTGACGGAATCTTGCGCGGGCGTGGTCATGACGGAATGGTTCCGTCATGAGCACAGCTCAACCGTGGGTCATGACGGAACCATTCCGTCATGAGCACCGAAGGGGTTAAGAAATAACATGTAAACGCAGTGTCGTGTGCAAAAGCAGAAAGATGGCATTCTAACATCTAACGTGGTCATGCTAACTTAACAATGTATGTGCGTATTCAGGAAGAACTCACCACTACTTCACCCCTTTCTGGAGACTTTCCTTACCCCTGCCACCCACTTATGACTGGCTGATGTAGGACTCTGTCTCCTTGTTCCACCAGGAAGCGTCTGCCCTTTTTGCCAAAGGGGCCATAGAGAAGGTGATGGTATCGGAAGTAGGTTGTGATTGCTATCCTGCTAATTTCTGGCGCCCAGAAAGGACGGAGTCCTCTGTCATATGCTATACCTGCACCTTCTCAACTTCTTCCAGAAAAAGGAGAAGTTCGGGATGCTCACCTTAGCTCTAGTGCTGTCTGCCCTGGACCCTTTATGGTTATTTTGACTTGCAGGGCTCGTATTTCCAAATCCCCGTCCTGCCTGTCCACATACACTACCTACAGTTCACTGTGGGCCAAGAGCACTTTTAGCTTGCTGTGGTCATCTTTGGCTGCACCAGCACCCCTTCGGTGTTCACCAAAGTGGTTGCAGCGCATCTGCAGAGATTAAAGGTTCCAGTCTTACCCCTCCTCGACAATTGGCTGAGGCAGTCTCACCCCAGGCAGTCGTCTCGTACCTCCAGAGTACAGTGGACCTCCTGCGTTCTTTGGTGTTCACTATCAATGTGCCGAAGTGACACCTGGCTCCCTATCGGATGCTCCCTTTCCTCGGGCCGCTCTGGACACGATGAAGTTTTGGGACTATCCTCACTAACCTAGTCTAAGATATTTAGGCCAATGTTTCAGCCTGTATCATGGATTTCAGTGAGACTAACTCTGAGGCAGTTCAGCCTCCTGCATCCTTCTTATGACACAGGCCCGTTGGCATATGAGGACTCTGCAGTGGGACCGGAAGTTTGTGGGCACAGCATCCGGGTCATCTCTTCGGCCTGGTCCAGATCTCGGAGTGGTGGCTGAAGATCCTTGATTGGATCAGCAAAGGACCTATCTCCTTTGACCCAACCAGAGCTGACTAGTGACGGGTTTGTCACTCCTGGGCTGCAGCGACCATCTGGGAGAGGTGGAGATCAAAGGGCGCTGCTCTCCGGTGGAGTCCGAGCGTCACATCAACCTTTTGGGAGCTCGGAGCAATCCGGTTGCCATTCAAAGCCTTTATTTCTTAAATCAAGGGAAGGTTGCAGCAGGTATTTATGGACAACACCGCTGCCATATGGTACTGCAACAAACAAAACAGGTGGGGTAATGGATCCTTTGTCAAGAGGTCCTGCGCCTTTGGACATGGCTGGTATGTCTGGGCATTTCCCTGGTGCTTCAAAACCTGGCGGGCACCTTGAACAAAAGGGCAGACTAACTCCGCTGTCTATGCCTAGTGGATCACGAATGGCGTTTGTATCTGGAGGTTGTGAAAGGTCTTTCACGAGTGGGGTGAGCCTTTGTTAGATCTGTTTTCTGATCCCACTCCTACCCAGAGTTCTCAAGAATCTTCGAGAACTGCTGGGCCAAAGTCATTCTTGTGGCTTTAAGTTGGGCACGGGTAGTCTCCTATCCCGAGCATGACCCTTGGTTCTCCGTTTAGGCTGCCCCTTCAAGAGGATCTTCTGTCGCAGCAGCAGGGCAGGGTTCTGCACCCAAACCTGTAGACAGTCTGCCTTCATGCTTGGAGTTTGAACAGCAGCAGTTGATAGCTTTCGACCTTCCTCTTCCTTTGTTGTTCTGGCAGTCTGGAGTCCCTCCACCAAGACAGTATATGCCTGCTATTGGGGAAAGTTTGTGGCACGGTGTGCATCCAAGGATATCGATCCTCTTTCTGTGCCCTTATCCCAAGTTCTTTTGTTGGTGCTTTCTCTAGCCCAGAAGGGCGCTGCTTTAGACACTCTTAAAGGCTACTTGTCTGTCATTACGGTATGCTTGTGGTTGCTCACTCAACATTGCTTGTTCTAGTCACCTGTTGGGTCCAAGTTTCTCAAAGGCCTACAACCTGTTTCCTCCCAGTCCATTCATCATGCCCTAATAGAATCTAAATTTGGTCCTGACCTTTATGTACACGCCCTTCGATCAGCTGCACAACTGTCCACTTTGCCTGCTTACCATCAAGAGCTCTTTTCTAGTGGCCCTAATATCGGCCAGGAGGGGCAGCGTACTGCAGACACTCTGTTCACCTTCCTTATACCACATTTTACCCAGACAAGCTGGTTCTGCGGACCCGTTCTTCATTTGTCTCGAAGGTTGTGACACCTTTTCATGTAGGTCTGGCCTTGCCTACCTTCTTTGCGTTACTTCATTTTAATAAAAAAGGAGGAGACTCCATCATCTGAACCCAAAAAGAACACTGTTCTACCTAGATCGCACAAAAGCTTTCTGGGTGGATGATCAACTCTTTGTAAGAGTATGTTTAGGCTAGGAAAGGGAAGGCTTTGCACAAGAGGACCATCTCATCCTGAATAGTAGATACTCTGCATAAAAATCTGCCACGCACTGGCCAAAAGAAACCCCCTGAGGGCTTGCATGCTCATTCTACCAGACACAAGACTGCGACTACTGCGTTAGCTCATGGAGTCCCTGTCGTGGCGTCCGTCAGGCAGCTATGTGGATATCTTTTCATATGTTCAACAAACACTACTGTCTGGTCTGTTGTGACGGGCACTTTGCCTATTTGGTCCTGGAGGTCATTTTGATTTAATCGGTGTCGTAGACCCACATCTGGGGAGGTATTACTTGAGTATCTGTTTTAAGGTAAGAAATCTGCAACTGGAATTCTCTATCAGCTGCCCAAGTTACTTTCCTTTGTTACCCCCTTATCTGGTTGAGAGACTTATCTACCCACAGGTTTCTTACCACCCCTTGCACCCTCTCCACTCTATGAACGGGTCTCAAAGGATCACCATACTAAGGGTCTTAGTAATACACACCAGTGTGTCACCTTTCTTCGTAGCTCCACTCTTCTGGCTGGAAAAGTCGCAAAAAGATATTGACATCTGCACGCTGGGTTGGTACCTGTGTAGGCAATGGGCACGTCACATCTGGCGCGGTACTGAACAACGCCACATACTGGCACACAGGGGTATTCCTAAAACAATTCTCGTTCCAGCCAGATGCCTGAGGAATATACTAAGGTAAGAATCTGCCGCTAGATGGTCTCTACCAGTTAAGGCATTGCCGAAGGTAAGTAACTTGTTCATCTGAATATTTCAGTGCATTCAAGGCTTTACTCCTACGAGAGTTGCTCAAAGGATTTGCGGCTTTTTGCTCCTCAGAAACCATCTAAAGTGGATATTTCTATTGCATCCTCACTGCAGAATCCTCAAAAACTTCTCCTTTCTTTCAGGCCTTTACTTTTCCACTTTGAGGTGCAACCAGTCAGGATATTTTCCCATCCCAACTTTTTGGTGGCTCTAATAACTATAGCAGTGTATTTTGGCAACAATTGTATGCAGCGCTGCACGGTAGGCATGATTGCTCATAGTGTCTGTCAAGTCGAATCGCAGGCTGTTTGGATGAAAATGCTCTGCCATTAATCATTACAAGATGGGACAGCCATTAATATATTCTGAGAGCAAGAGGTGCAAATCCACTGTCATATACTCCAAGTCCAAATCTAAAGCCATTCGCCATGGGCCTACATCCCGTAAGAGTGCAAAGTATCTTATCAAGCCTGGAGAAGAAATCTCAGACATCAAATATGGCATATTCTGGACTACAGAATACTAGAAAGCAATAAAATTGTGTAGAATGCTACCTAGAAGTAAAAGGTAGAGCTTTCAGTGTTGTCAAGTCTCCCTAGAATGGAGTCAGGGCTTTCACAAAACTTTTGAATTCATCCCGAACTTTTGTAATGCAGATGCCTAGGCAAGTGATACCCTTATTTACTACATTGAAAGAAGGTCTAGCTACCATATGCCAGGCCGTTATGTTATGTTATGTTATTCTTCATTTATAAGGCGCACAGATGCCACAGCCAAGTGGCGTCCTGGCGCTACAAAGGACAAGCAACACAACCAACACATGTAACAAGCTAACCAAGATCGCTAGACCAAAGGAAACAAGAATGTTTTCACCGCTTTCCGAAAGGGAAGCAAGTCCGGAATGGATCGAACACTGAACGGCAGTGTGTTCCAAAGGCTGGCCGCCAAGACACCAAATGAGCGTCCGCCCATTCTGGCTTTTTTAAAGCGAGGGACTGTGGCCAAAAATTGACCGGTTGAACGAAGTGTTCTAGCCGGTGTATAGTAGGAGATGGTCTGAGACAGAATAGGAGGGGAGGCCAGTTTCAGAATCTTAAAAACCAGGCACAGTACTTTAAATTGTATCCTCTGCCTAACGGGCAGCCAGTGAAGATCTAAAATGGCGCTCCTAACTGAGCAAAATTTAGGCAAACCTATCAGCATACGGGCAGCCGCGTTTTGTACGCGCTGAAGGCGTGTGAGTTCTGCTTGATTAGTGCCCAATAAGAGTGCACTGGCATAATCCAGTCTGGAAAGGATCATGGCCTGCACTATAAGTTGCCTGGTAGAGGCGTCAAAAAATTTAAGGATAGGCCTGAGACTCTGAAGAACGCCATAGCAGGTGCCCGCAACTTTCTTTGTGTGGGGAGTGAATGAAAGATTAGCATCAAGCAGAATTCCAAGATTTTTCACCTGGGTGACTGGTGTGGGAGTTGGACCGAGCTCTAAAGGCCACCAGTCGTCTCCCCAAAGATGGATTTCCTTGCCAAGCACTAAGACTTCTGTTTTTGTGGCGTTAAGTTGGAGACGATTGTCGGTCATCCAACTTGCCACCTCTCTAAGAGCTTGTTGAAAATTAGAGGAATTCAGCGTGGTAGAGCCATTAAAAGCCACAGCTAGTTGGGTGTCATCGGCGTAAGATACCATAGTGAGACCCCATTTATTGGCAACTTCCGTCAACGGTCTCACGTACAAATTGAACAGGGTCGGACTGAGTGCCGAACCCTGCGGAACTCCTTGGGAGATCGGGCGAGGGGAAGACTCGTAAGGGGGAATACAAACCTTGAACGTACGCTCGGCCAAAAAAGAACGAAACCAACCCAAGGCAGTGCCGTTTATACCCGCTTCTCTCAGCCTCTGGAGCAGGATCGGGTGGGAGACTGTGTCAAAGGCGGCACTGAGATCTAGCAGAATCAGTGCCGCCGTCTGACCAGAGTCTAACATAGTACGAAGATGTTCAACCATAGCCACCAGGGCTGTCTCAGTACTATGGCCTGCTCTAAAGCCATTCTGGGAAGGATGAAGGATACCTGTATTTAAAAGATGGCCAGATAGGATGTTATTGACGTGAGCCTCAGCAATCTTGGAGACCCATGGGAGCAAAGAGATGGGCCGGTAGTGCTCTGGCTTCGCAGGATCTAATGTAGCCTTTTTCAGTACCGGCATAACCATAGCTTGCTTCCATTTTACAGGTACCGACCCAGTACTGAGAGATAGCTTAATGAGACTGAGAAGAGACGGAAGACACAGCTCTGGCAAATCCCTGAATTGTGCGGGTCTCAGAGGGTCCATTGGAGAGCCCGACTTGACCCTCATCACCAGGGAGTCAAATTCTTCCTGAGAAGGCGCAGGAAGCACCAGTAATGGGCTGGAAGAGTCATTCATCGACGTGACAAGGTAAGAAGAAGAAACAGGGGAGGGGAAAGATCTATAAATCGCCTCCACTTTTTCAACAAAAAATGACGCTAGTTCATCACAATGAGCCTGAGAACCGTTACCCAATGTAACGGCTTTTCTGCTAGTTAGCTCTTTAAGAACTTTAAAGATTAACTTAGTTGGATTAGCACTATTCCTAAATTCTAAGGAATAGAAGGAGGCACGTGTTTTGCAGATGGCTTGATGGTATACCTTAATACTGGCTCGATAAACCTGCTTAAGAGTGACGTCATATGCCTTACGCCAAGCTCTTTCAGCCCATTTACAGGCAACCTTGAGGAGCCTGAGAGATTCGTCATACCAAGGGCTAGAATGGCCAGGTCTGGTCTTACTCCAGCCCGCTGGAATTAAGGTGTCAAGGGCCTGGATAAGCCAGCTACAAAAATGGTCATATCCAGAGGTGACATCAGTGGGAGGGTCAGGTATGTGTTGCGACAGCAACATCTGAAAAGCCTCCAGGTTCAACTTCCGCCAAGGGCGTCTAAAAATGACAGATGTAGTGTTTCTAGGAGAAGAAGCTGCCAAAGTAATCCGAATGTCAATAAGAAAATGATCTGCCCAGACAATTGGTTTCGGTGGCAGTGCTTCGACACAATCCAAATTCGTCAGGAAGGGGTCCAAGGTGTGACCCCCAACATGCGTGGGCCCATGGATTAGCTGAGGTAGCCTAAGTGCTTCCAGGTCTGTGAGAAAACTACTCACCACCGAGGATAGAGGAGCATCCATGTGAATATTAAGATCTCGAATAACACTGAAATTAGCTGATCTAAGGGCTAAGGCAGAGACTACTTCTGGAAGGGCTGACCGAAAGGCGTCGTCGGGACCAGGGGGTCTATAAATAACCAAGCCCGAAAAAGTAAACTGGGGAGTCAGCGAGATAGCGAAGTGGGCACTTTCACAGCCCGCAATGCTCACAGCGTTCCATAAGCAAGGATAGCATGTTCTTACGACCGCTGCGATCCCACCACCTCTCGAGTTACGGTGTAAGGTGTGCATAAAGTAGTCTGCAGGCAAGGCAAGGTTAATAGCCGCCGTGGCATTATCGTGCAGCCAGGTCTCTGTTAGAAACATGATATCCGGCTTTTCATCCGTGAGCACAGTAAAAATATCTAGATGATGACAGACTAGGGATCTTACGTTAAGGTGGAGTATTTTGAAGGTGGACGAGTGAGGGGGGACGAGAGGGCGGGTGGTAGAGTTACTAACAGTGACAAGGGGCTGAGACACCCTAACGGGCATGGGCAAAGGGAGTACGAAACTGCACCCAGGGCATTGGTAAGGGCCCGAAAGGGGGTCCACAGGACCATGAATACAATCACTCACCCTGTTTCTAAGGCTGCGCAGATTAGCAGCCGTAAACATGGTCATCCCCCTGCGTAGCCTGCCGAGTCCTGCCGAGGCGCGGACGAGCGCAGACGGGCAGGACTCTGGCGCGACTCCGGCGCAGGGAGGGCGCCCACCACTGCGCGTCACCGCTGCGCGTGTGAATGGCTGGTTTAAATGCAACGGCCTTGCCTGGATAGCCCGCCTACTCCTCCAATATGTCACCCAAGAATGCCCTAGCAGTTCCCAAACCAAAATGGCGTCTGCAGGTCATCCACACTTCCCCAATGACGAGGACCCACAAAACAGCGGTGAAGGTAACTTTTAGAGTGCAAGTATGAGGAGCCTGATATGGTAAAATCAGGGAAAACAAAATCAAGACCAAAGCAAATACAAAACGGGAGTCTTAAAAGCGAATAGCGATTGGCGCTAGCGTTGTTATCAGGTAGAGGCACAGACACCCAGTCCAGCTGACGCGAGCGAGTGCCCGGTTGAAATGCGCCGGCCTTGCCTGGATAGCCCGCCTACTCCTCCAATATGTCACCCAAGAATGCCCTAGCAGTTCCCAAACCAAAATGGCGTCTGCAGGTCATCCACACTTTCCCTATGAAGAGGACCCGCAAAACAGATATAGTTCCAACTTACGCCTATTAATGCTAAATCTGGACTATTTCTTAACGTAAAAATAAATAGCACCTTATCAACAGACTCTGCCGGTTCTCTGTAAAAGATATCCGTGTACAGGAGGTCTCTCCTCCCTCTGGGGGCCTCTGTGGAGACCGCTTATCAGGGCATCACACCTGACCTAGCCTGCCAACTACTCTAATGGCAACACAAAAAGCAACTGAGAGGGGGCAATCCTATAACTATCCCTTCATCCTTTACAAGATGAAGGGCTCTGACAGGAACCTATTCACCTGCAACTTAGACCTGTGGGCACTGTACAATTCTAATTCAGGACAAGAATTGTGAACATGTATGACCTCTCCACAGAATCGGAGGCACTGGCTGCATGTTACGACAGTACTGGCATCTGCTCTGAAACCCTATTGTGCAGCGCATGAATCTAGTCTTGCCTGGACCTACTGACCATCTTTCAAATTCACCAAGACTTTCATTTCCAGGTTCAGCAGGAAAATCTGTATGGATGACTCATACAAGAAAGGAATATCCAAAACTGAATATTTGTATGATTGTTGCTATTCCCAGGTTCTGCAGCAAATATCTCTCCTTTAGCCAGTTCACGCTTTTTAAGATGTGCCCCAGCTTAGACGTCCATCTGGACAACTGCATTTACAGTTTCACATTACCATATTGTCAAGGCTGTCTCTATTGATCATTAGGAGCGCTGGAATTGCCATTTCTTCCCTAAAGCCAAGGAGGTCTGAGTCTTTCACTGCCAATCTATAAGAACATAGTATTTTTAGATGAGTGGCAAATGACTGTGCTCTCCAACATTACCAGTCAACAGGAATCACTTCTCACGGTGCAACTTCCCAAAACAGCCCACCTATTTACTCTGCTACCCAATCAGTTTCCCAGCGTTCTTCACACCCTCCTAAAGTGTCTTGTGTAGCTGTGTTCTGTTTTCAGGATTCATTGGTTGAGGACAAACTAAACTCTAAGTTTTAATCTTCTCACTCACCCCTGGTTCTTTTCCCTCTCAGCAGTAGATGTCCTAGTCAGACTGATCCTTGTCAATGCATTTTACTATTTCTTGCTCCTTCCACTACCGCACTATCAATCAGGGATTTGTAGAGCGCACTACTCACCCGTGAGGGTCTCAAGACATTTGGGGGAGGGAGGATTTCGGGCAGCTCTGGCTCATCCGAAGGGTCTGGTCGTGAGCCTCTTTCTAAATGCTTGCAGTGTGGGGGTTCGTCTGATGCTGAGGGGGAGTTCGTTCCAGCTAGAGATAGCCTCTCCGTACAGTATTGTATTTCACCCAATGACAGTGCTCTATTCATAAGGGTGAATTATCCGAAATCTCTTTTCGTTAGAATATTTATATAATGACATTGTGTCTAAGTCCTAGTGATCAGGAGGTAATTTATTCGCAAAGGCTTCATGCACCTGGGAGGAGTATGAAAATTGCTTCACTTTCTACACAATCTATATTCTGAGCCGCACTAATTTTTTTTTTTTTTTTTTGTTTTTGTTTTTTTTTAAACCGTTTATTACAAAACTCAAATATACAAAGATGGGCCTACAACCTTCCGGCCGGCCGCTAGCAGACAAAAGGAGCATATGATACACATTGTAGAGCGTGTGTTGCGGCTGAGGAAGATGCACAGGAGTTAGCAGCTTTGATAGCCACACCATCCGGACCCCACTGTACAGTTTCATTTTAAACTGAAAGAACAACCAGAAAAACAAACCCACAAGGCAATCCACAATCAGAAATAGCAGCATATGCTCCCCTGAGAGGGGGACCCTACCAGTCCATAGGAGTATCAAGAAGGGGAAGAGATCAGGACTAGGGCCGGGTAAACTCAATGCCCGGAACAAGGAAGATGGGTCGGCTAAGGGGATGGGGCCGGCGACGGATCGGGCAATAACGGCGGAGCACAGATTCCCCCGCGGTAGGCGTTCCAGGGGCCCCATACTTTCACCCATGTCCCAGGCTTACCTCTCGCCACATACACCACCTTTTCCCAAAACATGCACCAATCCATGTGTTCCTTCCAGGCGAGACAGTCGGGGACCTCTGGGATCCCCACAGTTGAGCAATATCACGCTTGGCCACCATATATCCTAGAGTTACCCACCACGTCTGTGGCGCCGAGTAGTCGGTAGGTTCCCACACATTCAACAGGCATCTCCTCGCTTCGGGTAGCAGCACCACATGCGTAACCACACGCAGGACCTCATGCACACGACGCCAGAATCGCTCCACCTCCGGGCATTCCCACAATATATGCAGAAAGGTCCCCAAAGCGCCACACCCACGCTTACACAACCCGTCCACAGCATAGCCCATACGCAGGAGCCTTGGCCCCGTCATGTAGACTCTGTGGAGTATCTTGAGCTGGACGAAGCGAAGGCGGGCCGGTATGGCCACCTCTTTCGGGGAGGCCACCGCGGAGGCCCAGTCCTCGTCGTCCAGCTCCAGTCCATCGGCAACCCAAGCCTCACGAAGGGCAGTCAGCAATCCCGAGCGGTCATTGATCAGTTTTTTGTAGATAAGTGAGATCGTGCTGTCCGGAACGTGTCCATCCAGCACTCTATCCTCCAGGGGGGAATGCTCCGGGATGGATGCAACGTCCGGGAAGACGGAGCCCAGTGCATGACGGATCTGCAAATACCGAAAGTACTCCCTGTCATGCAACTGGAATTCCGTCTGCAGCATCTCGAACGTTTTAAATCCTCCCCTCGTCCAGAGATCCCCCACTTTGCTGATGCCTATCATGTCCCACTTCTCGAAGCCCTTCGAGGTCCACAGGGAGCCCAACTGCTCGGATGCGTATAGTGGCGATGCCCGGGTCAGACGGTCCTTCCACCCCATCGCCACATTAGCCGCGTGCCACACTCGCACCATGACACGCGTGGGGCCGGTCAGCCGAGCGTCGGGCGCGCTGGAGTAGAGCGCTCGATTTATAGTCCCCACCCGGGAGTAGCATCTTATCTATTTCGAATGCCGGGTTTAAGGCGGGCCCGTACAGGCCGTGATTAATCGCAGCCAGCTGGGAGGCCCAATAGTACCGTTTGATATCCGGGAGGGCAATCCCTCCGTCATACCATGGGAGCGTCAGCTTCGCCAGGGCGATACGCGGCCTCCCGTCCCAGAACAGGCGGCGCTGCAAACTCTCCACCTCACGGAAGTAGCGCGCTGGGACGAGGTCCATAGTATTCTGCAAAGTGTACAGGAAACGCGGCAGAGACATCATCTTAAACAATGCAGCCCGGCCGAGCGGCGAAAGCGGCAAGCGCCGCCAGCGCGTGACATCTTCCTTCAGGCGCTGGAGGGGGGGAAGCAAGTTCCGATCATACCGGGCCTCCGGGTCCAGAGTAATGAAGACACCCAGGTACCGAAATCCCTGCGGGGCGATCTGGATCGGACAGCCCCGCGGGAGAATAGGAGCCTCCCCAGAGAGAACATACACGCACGATTTAGCCCAGTTGATGACGAGGCCGGAGTTACGACCAAATGAATGCAAAACATCAACCAGTACTATCAGTGATTTACGTGGGGAAGCTGGGTACAAGAGGATGTCATCAGCGTATAGGGATACGCGGTCCTCATACTCGGGGTCCAACGGAGACCACGGATGGAAGGTTCCCACCGCAGCCACTCCGCCAGGGGCTCCAAGGCAAGCGCAAAAAGGAGCGGCGATAAGGGGCAGCCCTGCCGCGTGCCCCGGCCCAGCTCGAACGGAGCCGATACTCTACCGTTCACCACCACCTGCGCCAATGGGCCCGAATACAGCAATTTGACCCAACTGATGAACCCTGCGCCAAAGCCAAACTTCGCAAGCATCGCCCAGATGTATGGCCATTCAAGCGTGTCAAACACCATGGTGGCGTCCAAAGACGCCAAAATGGCCGGCTCCCGTATGTACTGAACACGTGCGAGCACCCCATGCAAACGCCGCAAGTTAAGGGCCGTGTTACGATGGGGAATAAAGCCGGACTGATCCTGGTGAACCAGGTCGCCCACCACGCCGACCAGCCGATTGGCCAGGACCATGGCGAGAATTTTGGGCTCCGCGTTCAGTAGCGAAATGGGCCGATAGGATGTAACCCGGTCCCGAGGTCTCCCCTCCTTGTGGATAACCACGATTGTAGCCAGACGCTGGTCCAGCGGGAGGGAGCCCACCGAGTGAGCCTCCAGGAACATCGATCGGAGATGTGGTGCCAGCGTATCCGGTCGCAACTTGTACAACTCGATGGGGAGACCATTAGGACCCATGGCCTTGCCGGAAGCGACCGAACGTATGGCGAGGGCGATTTCGTCGGAGGTTGGAGCGGCGTCCAACGACACTCTGTCCTCCTCCGAAAGGGAAGGCAGCGCGATATCCCTGAGCAGGGCACGGGAATCCTCTTCAGAGCGGGAAGACACCGGGGAATACACCCCACGGAAATAATCCGCGAAGCAGGAGACCATTTCTTCCGGCTCAGTAACACACACACCGTCCGTTTTCTCAATCAGTGGGACTACACGACTCGCTCTCTCCTTTTTGTCCAACCACGCAATCAATTTACCAGCCTTATCACCCACATCATACAGTCTCCCCTGTTGCTCTCTACTGAGGCCCCTGGCCGTCTCCGTGACGAGGGCCCTATAGGCCGCTTGCTTGAGTTGGAGAACATGTAATACGGCATCCTTCACCCCACATTCTAGATTACCCTCCAACTCGGCTATCTCAGCTTCCACCCGGGTCACCTCCTCCCGCTCGCGCCTCCGGGTATGGGAAATAAGGGACAGGGCCTCTCCTCGTAGTACTGTCTTGAATGCCTCCCACAGTGAGACAGCCGAAGGCACGGACCCCACATTCTCGTCAAAATAGCGCTGGAGGGATTTAATCAATTCAGCGCGAATGGTGGGGTCGCGCAGGTACCAGGGATTGATCGGGACCACCCTACCCTCACCCCTCGGAAAAAGATCCAGGTGTAACAGGAGCGGGGAATGGTCCGAGATACCCCGTGCCAAATGGCGCACCTCTCCCACCCTCCCAACATAGGCCGCCGGGACCAGGACATAATCTAGTCGTGAGAGACTACCATGGGCCCCCGAATGGAAGGTATACTGTAGCTGCGTGGGATGTTTTAAACGCCAGCAATCCACCAATCCCAAAGTGTCCAATAGGCCAGATAGCCACGCTTGGGCCCGGGGGAGGTCCCTAGGGGGTGACGATCCACAGTCCCGGAAACCACCGCATTGAAATCCTCCCCCCACCACCAGAATCCCCCCCGGAAGGCCAAGGAGGAGGCGCCCCAGGTCCGCAAAGGTAGTCGACTGCAGCCCCGGCGGGACGTATACTGACACAAAAACGACCACTTTGCCCTCCGTCCTTCCCACCAAGACCGTGTAACGTCCCCTGTCGTCATGGAGCACCTCATCAATCTCCAACGGGAGCGAGTTCTTAACCATGATGCCCACACCCCTTGAGCCAGACCTGAAGCCCGAATGGGCCACTAGGCGATAGCCACGCCGATTCATGGCGCAGAAGGAGTTGCCAATAAGGTGTGTCTCCTGCAGAAAAACTACATCGGGCGAGATTCGCTTCAAGAACTGCAGGACCACACCAGGTTTAATCCTGTCCCCCAGTCCATTCACGTTCCAGGACAACAGAGTTAGTTCCCTACCCCCCATCATAGACAGAAGCCACCATTTGTCCCCCCGAGAGCACTATAGAGCTAACACAATGATACTTTTGCCTTGTGGTAAAAACGAACAACACCCCCCCATCCCTGCCCACCCGCCCCAACAAAACTCCCCCCTCCCTGCACCCCTGCATGAGCCCGAACAGCCCCCCCAACGTGCAGTGTGCCTGTCGCCCCATATATATAATAAAAACTAGCTAAACCCCCTAGAGGAGGAAGGAGAACCCCCAGTAGACCCCACACAACCTCCATAGGAGGGGAAATTATACAGACAGACGCTTAATCGAGAGTGGCATCATTTTTGTCCAGAGTGAAGCCCAATATTACCCCCTCAGTCCCGATCCAGTGTGCCGTCTCCCCCCGCCGCCCCCCCCCCGCCCCCTCGATCACGATCCCCGGACAGAGTGTCCAGCCAGTCTCCGGCCGCTTCGGGACGATCAAAAAAGTGCGTGCGACCCTCTACCTCCACTCGCAGCTTGGCTGGGAAGAACATAGCGTATTTAAGGTTCAGGTCCCGAAGACGGCGCTTGACGCCTAGGAAGCTCAGTCTCTGCTTCTGGACCGCTGGGGTGAAATCAGGGTAAAAGTTCACCTCCATATTGTCAAGCTTAACCGGCCCATGCAGTCTGGAGGCTTGCAGGATAGCGTCTCTGTCCCGAAAGTTGAAAATCCGGGCAATGAGAGGCCGCGGAGGGGCTCCGACCTTCGGCCTTCCCCCGGGAACCCTGTGGGCCCGCTCCACCGCGAAGAATTTACTCAGCCCCCGTGGCTGGAGATGGGTAGCGATCAGGTCCTCCACAAATAGGTCCTAGGTCCGCCGCCGCTTCCTCCCGTCCCTCGGGCACCCCGATGATGCGGATGTTGTTCCTCCGGGCCCGACTCTCGGAGTCCTCCAGGCGCCGATCCATAAGCGCGCTCGCCTGACTAAGCCGGCGCACCTCTGTTTGTAGTGCCGCCACCTCAGTAGTAAGGCCCGATGCGGTGTGGGCCAAAGAATCAACTCGGTCGTTGGTCTTGGAAAGATCGGCCCTCACCAGGCCAACATCCACGAGGATCGAGTCGATCTTCTGTGCCAGTGTGTCGAACCGCTGGCCCACCGAGGCCTTCATCTCGGCAATGGCGCCCATGACATCCCGCAGAGTCAGATCCGTGGGCAGGTCCGGGGCCTCAGGAGGGCCCTCAGGGGATTTGTGCGGTCCGCCGGGAGATCCCTTCTGGAGGGTATAGCGGTCCATACTATTGGCCTGATGGGTGGTGCCACGCCGGGTCGACTTGGTCTTTGCCCGGTCTCCATCTTGTTTCGTGGCCATGGCCACCAGTCCCCCGGTCGCACCAGCCACGTTGTGAAGGGCAGGCAATCAGGGCCACAAGCTCCGGGGGGGGCCACCCCAGATCGGCGGGGTGGGTCACAGCCGGCAGGCAGGCCGAGTCTCCCAGCGAGACCACACCAACACAAAGAGCCCCGCGACCCAACCCTGCAGAGACGGCAAGGGGGTGCGAAAGCGAAAGTGCAGGGTACGCGACTCGCCAGGTCCGGCCCGCCGCTGTTGTTCACTTTGTCACTGGGTCACCCCTCAGCGCAAATCCGGGGTCTGGCGAGGAGAAGGCCGCAGACTTCAATCGGTGCTCACTCCAGTGTCCGAGGTCCGATTTGACAACGGGAAACGGGTGCCACCTCAGCTCAGGCTCACCAACACAGTCCCCTCATCCGAGACAGGATAAATTCAGGATAGTCGTAGGAGGTTGCGGAGGTCCTCGGGAGCCTCGCACCTACGCGGCCATCTTGGTTGCGCGCTAGGCTCCTCCCTCCCGCCGTACTAATTGTTGAAGCACATAGTTTCCTGGAGAAGCCACCCTCTCCTTTACAGAGCTATCCATCGCTTCTGACATTACCAGCGTCATGCCACCTCCCATTAGCATTGAATATGCAGAAAATTGCATCATCTTTGTGCCTGGTTTTTCAAGCTGAAATCCTTCAAGTAACATTTTGGTCCTACCTTGAGGTCTTTTGACAGGAGGGTAATTTGTTTTCCAGACCAAGTGCCTGTACCTGCTACAATACAGCCCTACATTTTTGCCCACACCTTCTCTACCAGTGAGGGCTTTGACCTTCTGAGGAGCGTGATAACTCGCTTGGAACCAGGTATAAATTGTGCATACATTTAGAAGTAGTAGCTTCCCCTTCCAGGCTCTGTCCATTCCTTACAACAAGATGTTTATGGGAAAGTGGTGTTTTCGCTTGAGGTTTTTTTCTGTATTTCTCTCATATCAGTCTTGAGAGGCTCCTTCCCACTAAGATAAATGTTGTTTGGATGCACTTCAGACCTCATTAATCAGAGTATTACCATTATTAAAAATGAGACTCCAAGCTTACAATGGAACAAGACATCTACTATTGTGAATTCCTCACTCTGACTGAAGCTGTGTCAATAAACAGTACCTGTTTTACTTGTATTAAGTGAACCAATATTTTAACAGGGGTGATTTTGTTTAGTGACTTAACAGTGTCAGTCATAAGTCCTGCTAACACAAGCAACTGAAATATGTTTTCTCCATTATAAGATTAGTTGTAGCTATTCTTTCAACAATCCGAAACTGATGACTTTAAGGGCCATCTGGATTAATTTATGAAATATTCCTTCCAGCACTATTTTGTCAAGTATGTTGCCTCATCTGTGCCTTTAACAGCTGCCAGTCAACTCCCCATAGCTTTACATAAAAGTGCTTTACAGAATATGTAGTGGATACTTTTCCAGCCTTCCCTTTTATATAGTATGACTTTAAATAATGAAAAAAACTACTTTGTGTAGTTTACTGGCCAAAGAAGTGTATGCAACAATTCTGACAATTTGTTTGAAAAGCTGTTCTTGAATGTTCATCCATGGTCATTTCCCGAAGGCATCCACATGATCTTTTGCAATATTGATGATTTCCCCGATAAGTGTTTCCGCAGAATTTTGGGACTTCGTTAGTGATCTCTTAATTCCAGCAGAATCTCAAAATAGGAGTTCATAGGTTAGTTAATAAAAAAAAAAAAAGGGAGGGAGGAGAAATCTGATTTAAATTAGGAGGAGCCATGTTGAGTATGGATCTAACTGTGTTCTTTGAGCTCATAGCTACAATGTGGGACGTAATCCTCTTTGAGGAGTGGTTAGAGGACAACATGGATCAACTTACATGATCAGGAAGCACATTGGTCAAAAATCAGGGGCAGTACAAATTATTACAAGACAGATTAGGTCACCAAGGTTGAAGTACAACTTTTTTTTTTCGGGGGAGAAAAGAATAACTATTAAAGCAAATTGATCTTTTGTAGAAACTGAGGCTAGGGTTACTGTATGAATGGACCTGGCCTATCCTGACACGCATACAAGCTATATTACAACTCTTTAGTAAATTCCAGACCTCAGTAATTTGACTTGGACTTTGAATTTGAAAGCAGTGCCTCCTCACTTCGCTCGCGGTGCAGACACGGAGGGCGGGACAGCCTGAGGGCGCTTCGGGGCTTGCAGGGGCTCCCACTGACCTCTCGCTGTCGGGCTGCCCGGCACCAGGGTTGTGGCGGTGGCAGTGTATGTGTCTGCAGGCACCTCCCGAGACCACCTCTGTGACGTCAGTTCAGGCATATGGTGTCTTCCGTAGCACGGCTATGGCTGGCATGTTGGCAAGGGGGCTATGTGCGAGCCCTCGTACAGACCGCGCTGATCCTTTCGGGGCTAGGCGGCGGTGACTGGGTGACACGAGGGGCTCAGTCACCCCTGCAATCGCGGGTGGTTGTTGACGGCTCGCCAGGCTCATTTCCTCCCTCGCGAGGAACGATAAACAGGGCGGCTGGCATGCGGGGTTGGCTACCCGCCTCGCTCCTACTGGTGAACAGGCACAACCGCAAGCTACAACACAGGCACGCAAACTGCCAGAAGAAAACGCCGAAGGTGAAGACAGCGCACGTGGTCCGAAGCGCGCAAACGACCACACCAGTGAATCCGACAACACGGGCAGGCACCCGGGAGATAGACATCTCTACAAAGAAACACAGCTGAACGCAGCACAGAGAACGACCACGTCCCCACTGCACCAGCGAATCCCCGCAGTGGGCCGAAAGCAACACAGGGTCCTCCTCAACACTGCCCCAAGATGGAGTCGGCGGTGACCCACGACAGGCAAGGAAGGAGTTGCACACTCCACGTGGCCGGCCGCCACAGCAACAGGTGCTCCAACGCCAGCGACACGCGACTGGACGTCACGTCGCCCAGCAAGCAAGGAGCGCGCCGGAGTGAAGGCAGAAGCCGGCGCTATGACAGCGCCGCCTTGAGGTCCAAGCTCAACGCCCTCGAAGAAAGAAGAGTGACAGCCTGAACAACCGGAAGACACAGGTGGCTTGAACTGACCAGAAAAGGGAGAAGACCAAGGACTCACAGCAAGCCGAGAGCTCACCCTGACCCATCCGACAGCCACCAAGGCGGACCACCGCCCCTGGACACAGCCTCACAGGAGAACCGAATGTAAGCCGCAGCAGTCGCGAACCGCGTCTCTCCACAACGCTTCCCCAGGTGAACGGCCACTCCCCAAGTGTCGGCAGTCCAAGTCAAGTGGCATCCCAGCTCCTGTCCGCAGATGCCACGAGTCAAGATCTGCTCCGAGTGTCCGTCCTCACACCGCCTTAAGATGGAGTCGGCAGTGGCCCCAAGCCAGGCAAGAGAGGATCAACACACTCTACGTGTTAAACCGCCACGGACACTCAACATCAGCAAGGCGGATGCACGTGGCTGCCCAGGTCCACTCTGACACCCGAACTCTCTCAGAAAGCCACCACCACCTGTCATTCCGACTCACCACCTGGCTGGTAGCCATCACCACGCCAGCCATCAGCACATGCGTCAAACACCACTTCCCGAGTACCGATGGACTGGAGTCCGAAACTGTTGCTACACAAGCCGACTAAATGGAACCAGAAAACACCTGTGAACCTGGCCTACAACGGAAATGCGGCAGCGAGTGCAAGTCTTGACCAACAATCATCCACCCGTGAGGGTTGTGCGTGCGACCAAGCTACGGCTCCTCGGCGGTCCTGCAGCTGCCACCAGATGGCACACAAGCAGCGGCTCCAGTGCAGCCTTCCTACAGTCCCGCAGCAACCCCGACGACGGGCCTCCCCAGGCAGGAGAGCAAGGAGAGACATTGCCCCACCGACATGGTACCGGTCACTGCCAAGTATTTCAACAGGGACAGTCGGTCCAGCAAAACCCCCGTGAAATCTCACTTGAGACTCCATCCATGGTCACGACGCAGCATACTAAAAGAACTGTTAGAACTCACCACAGACCGTCACCGACGTCAGCAAAAGGGAAGCCATACAAGACATGTCATTTTCAGCGAACTGTTGGTATGCAGCGGACGTCTCCAAGCCAGCAGTCGTGGCCGGAGTCCTTCAGGTTAAGGTACGGGTGTCTGCTAAAGAAGGTCCTGCTGCTAGCCAAGTTCAACAGCCCATGTCGGAGGTCGTCCTGCCACCTGACTCGAGAAGCTGATGGACCCTGTGGTACTTAGGTAACCGTTTGTTTTCTTCCCCACAGGTTGGACTGACACTTTGTTTGTCCTTCAATAAAGTTGGGGAGGAATGTAGTGTCCTGCGAGACACGTTCTAGTGTCCCGCAGGAAGTTGCACTTCCAGCCACCCCCTTGAGGGCTGGTCACACTGCACCCCACACCCATCCATCACTGGCGTCACGAGTGACGTGGCCCCGTCAATAAAAGAGCCCGAGTGCACGTGCTCGTGGCCAGTTACGATATGATACATGCAGGTGTCTGTGTCCTCATTTCTACACTATGTGGGACTAAGGCCCGACACCACAGCAAGGTATATTAGAAGACGTTTCTTTTTTTAACCACTGCATGGCTAGGTTGAGGAAGAGACCACTGCACTTTGAGTATTGGCATTATTCATTTTGGTATTTCAGCACACAATCCAATGTTCATGATGTATCATGTGGTAAAAGCCTGATTAATTGCATACATCATTCAAATGCATTTTAGTGCTTCTCGCAAGTTGTGAAGTTCAGGGAAATATAGGTTCCACGAACAGCTCGCCAACTGCTTTGAGGGGGCTTCTGCTTATGCATGCAAAGACCGGTTCGCAGATTAAGGTTGAGAAGGGCTTCAAATGTTTCCATTTCGCTTGCCTCGTTATAATTTCAATGAAACTTAATCGGCAAGGACGTTTTTCTGCAAAATCAATGCACAATCTGTGAATTATTCTGTTTTCATGTAATTCGACTGGGTTTTAACAGTTGAGACAACTTGGGTATATATGTTGTATTTAGTTTTTGTAACTTTAATAATTTAAGATATCTCGGAGGCACTGGAAAGAGTTTAGATTTTGTTAATTTCCTTCTTATATCTTTTTTTTATTTTGGCAGTATATTTTCCTTTGCCTGAGAGACCTCCAGCTGTAAATAACTGAGCCTACCCAACTTTTTATTGACTTTTTATTCTAAACATTCTTAAGACTTGACATTCTTTCCTAGAAAAAGCTGATTTTTTTTTGACGAGCATTAAGATTAGATTAAAGTTTGACGCAAACATTTGTCCCAAATAATCTAAGATGATGGAACAGGATGAACATTTTTAAAACTTTTAACACTGTACTCCAAATGTTTAACAAATTGCTGTAATCTGTTACCTATTAGCATTTATATTCGGCCTTCGAAAATCAAAGGGAATTTATGAAGTGCTAATGAACAAATGTTTTGCTGTAGGAGCCGGTGTGAATGCATTGTTGTTCATCCCAGACACATATCGAGTTGTCTGACCTGACCTCTTAATAAGCATCTCGTTTGCAAGTGGCTTACTTTATTGGGACACTCCTACTACTTAATATAATGCTGTGTGACCTTTCAGATAATCCTAGTTAGAGATAATTTGAAAGGAACTGAACCTGGTTAAAAAGATAAACTTAATGTTAATCAGCCGTGCAATAAAATTGAGATGAGGTATCCTCAAAATGTTTCATTTTTCTCAATTTCTTTAATCTTAACATATATTGACTCAGATTGGATTCTCTAATTTTCATGTAATTTAATTTGCTATTCATGTGTTACCAAAGAGTATATTATTTGCCTGTTATCCAAAATCCTATTATTTGAAGGATTTTGAGTTTTGATGGATCCAGTGGTGAGGAAGTAAGCTCGTATGCAATGAATGTCTCTTGCTCTCTTGTTTATGGAAACAAATTACTTTTGTAGAACCTCTGACTTTGGCTAATTGTTTGGGATAAATATTGAAATGTATTGTACTCCAGACTGCCTTATTTTTTGCTACGATGACTTTGATAACGCCTCCTGCTTCTTGGTATGTGACATTTCTACCCCCAGAAAGTGAAGAGCAACCACCAGTCTAGTCAATGTTTATTAATAATCCTAGCTGGCTGATCTAACAAGAATGCACCCATAAGGAAAGATAAAATTCTGCTTTTAGCTAGCACAAATCAAAATTTGATCACACTTGGCTTTTTGGCCTAAATGCTATTGACCTCACACCTCCCTTTACCTCTGACGAGTCTGGTGGCTTAGTGGACTAATGCGTCCACTGTAGGGGCCTGGGTTTGATCTCATGGACACAGGTTCAAATCCCGGTGGGTCCACTCAGCCTTTCATCCTTCTGAGGTCAATAAAATGAGTACCATTGAGTTGGGTAACAAACCTCTGTTATTCAGCACCAAGATACCCTTCTGGGTGAACGTGTGCTTTACAAACACTCCTTATGTTATGTCTGAAGTCAAATAGCTGTCGATTTACTTAGACCCATTGTCTGTCTTTTTATTTATGAGGGGAAAAAATCACCTGATTAATTTTTTATCATATCAAGACTAGCTTATAGAAATTCTATTCTGATACAGCTCTACAAGGCCACCATGGCGCCCTCAAATGTTGTGGTGAACTCTACCCTAGACTTTTGAGACACAGGGTCAAGACTGATTTGCATATGATGGCTGGGTTCAAACTGGAATGGCATGGTGAGCAAAACAACGATGGATTTAGGCCCAGATCTCTGTACTGGGGTGAATGTATGACATTGTTCTGCATTCTGTCCATCAATTGTTGTTTTTGCACTAGACCTTTGTCCAGCACGAACAAAAGGTTAACCACATCACCTTGATCTACAGTGAAATACTGCGACTCCCTGGCAAAACCAGAGCTTGGTTAAACTGGCCTGTATCTCATTAAAACCATACGCCTGCAGAAGTTGGCCTACTTATCCTCTTAAAGCAGTCCAGTGGAAGTAAAAATTATAGTAGAAGAAAGATTGTCAGGCTTGTATCATTAAAGTTAAGATCCACCATGTTGCCAAGCAGTCATTCTTGGGTGTAGCCCCATCTGTCTAAACTCCTGAACTTAAGACATCTAATGGTTAGTGAACCTTTCACAATCCTAGTAAAGACCTACCTATCTTGATCTGTAACTGCTATCTTTTTTGTCATTTTTTTGTAATGTTATTGGATTTTTTGGATAACATAACTCAAACATCAGAGCAATGCAAGACTTTAAAGATGGGTGTCTTGTAGTTATGACTTTAGATAACATTCATTAGTACACATAGGTACATATTGTAATGTGATACATTAATAAGCAATCCAGATGTTGTCAGAGTACAACATGTAGAGCATTGGCTCCAATCCACTGTACTTTTACTTTTTCTAAATTGAGTTGAGGCTAGTCATCGTCCATACTGTATTCTGTTTTACTCAAGCCCCAGTTCCTCATACAATACAAAAGAAGGGCAGCTAGGCTGGAGATGAAGTAGTTTTCTACAGACTATGTTCTCTTCGGCCTGGAGCCTCAGGGCGTTTTTAAATCTCCATTGACCTGACCCATACATTAAGACTGCGATGCACTTCCTCCTATAAACCTCTAGAAAGGGAACAATGAATTTCTTACTGATACAGGAGGCTAAATTGGCCAAAAACACACTACGCAGAAAGTATTTACTAGCCATAGTAACTCATGGGGAGCAAGATCCTAAGGTAACCTCCAAATAAGAAAACTTACAAACTTTTGTGATGGGGTTCTCACCAATCTATAATTGCCTAATTTTAACACTCTAATCAACCTAACTCTATTAGATTCTTGAGCCCCTGAGGCGTCCATTACGGCAAGACTGCTTTATCTGCATAGGTTAGTATTGGGATTGGTATCTTTTTTTATAACTAGGTCATCCACAACCATAGCTGACCGATCATCCTACAAGTCAGTGAGATATAGTAAAAACAATATTGGGGCAAGCACGCACCCTTGCCGTACTCCCCTACCTAAGCTGAATGAGCTGGAGCACTCTCCTTTTTCCCTATATCTGACAACAGCCGATGGGTCATAATGGAGAGTCCTCAAACATCCTAGCAGCCCCAATTCAACCCCACTCCACTCCCTCAAACTTTAATCAAAGATGGTGCGATCACTACCAGGTTTGGCATTGAAGACCCCAGCTAGTATCACATTTAGCCCTTATTTTTAGTTTTAAAGTTGTAAGTAAGACAGTCTGAGAAGTCGAAAAGCTGGGTAAAATTAGGGTTAGTGACGCACGTAAAATAGTAGTTATAAAGATTAAGACACATCAAATAGACTATCTCACGTCAATTGAATGCCTGTATCCAGTCGGAAACCATATTTAACACTTTTATACATCATCCCATTGAGTTTTAATCCAGGTAGAGAGCCGTGCTCATGCACACCCAGCCGGTGAGGGAACTTCAGCGGCTATCAAACAAGAATAGCAACCGAAAATAAACCTCATCAGAAGACCAGGTTTCTTGGAATAGAGCTAATCAAACTCCCTGACAAAGTCCAACCAGGACTGTACCACCTTGTCAATGTCAGCACGGTGCTGCTAGGATATTCACGGATGGCCCGTGCTGCCGCAGATTTCTGCGTAAAGGGCCTATGTTTTGCTTGTGATTTGGGCGAGATATGGGACTGCATGGTTTGTAATTAATGAAACGTGACCAAAGAGCACCCATTGAAGGGTTTAATAATATGGACTGTGTTTTTTATGCCAACAGATATGTGCCTCTCGGATGTCAATTTGGAGATATAATGATTTTGAGATCTAGAACATTTACCATAATGCATCATTTTTGAGTCCGAGTGGTTGGCCTATCACAAGTGCCTTCGGCATAATTAATAGAAAACAGTCCTGTGATTAACAGTTTTTCGGCCATACCCCATGAGTAAGGATTTGCCGAAACGCGTCGGGGGTGGCACTCTTTGTTATCACGTTCTGGCCGAATAAATTTGATGAAATATGCATGCAGCTGAGTGCAGCCTTCTTTCTCCATGGGCATTGGAGGAATGGATATTTGGATTGTTTTCTCTATTTTGGTACTTACCATTATAAAGATATGGTGACGATATTTTTACCATTGATATTTTGGTACTTAGCATTATAAAGATATTTTTGTCTTCGATATTTTGGTCGCGATATTTTTATATCGCAATATTTTTGTATTGCGACACTTAGGGGGTCTAAATTCTGTCAGTGAACCCTGCGGCCATTCTTCAAGTGTACTTCGATTCTGTTGAGACGAGAAATTAATTTGAAGGTCATTGTCCACAGTATCCTTACTCTGTAATTTTGTTAACAAAGTCTGCCTTAAGAATTTCCTAGTCAGTCCCATGTGTGGACAGAGATAAATCAGGGATGATGGTAGCAAATGGCACATTCTCGTGGCTCAGGGTCCCCTTTTCTTTTCCTTTTAGCAGAAGGTGCTGCATTCATCATAGGTGGGCGAATGGGGTAAGTGAGCAAATGGGGGAAGTGATGGTGGCCTCCTGGTCATTTTCACTAGACCCTCCCCCATCAGGAGCAGACACCGTCCTTACAATGGGGCCTTCCCGGGCAGCCTGCACATGATAACCTCAAAGACACAGGGTCCATGGAGGGAGCAGAAAGGGAAAGCTGCCGTTCCTTAATTGAATCTCCTCCAAGGCCCTCCTTCCCTTTTTTTAATTTTTTTTATTTGATGTTCCACATGTACAAATATTCAAAAACAAAAAGAACATAGAATACAGTTGACTATTACAACAACTACTAAAGGAAAAAGAAGGGAAAAAAAAATCAGAAAGATAATCAATTAATGGTAGCCAAATAGCCATACCAAATTTCTTTTTTACGCGTTTTTTTCAGCAAGTAGATACTGATTTCTAGATTATAAAGATTAAATAATTTGGCCCGCCATAGATCAAAACTCGGGGCCTCGGGTTGTAACCAAGCAGTAGCAATAGAAAGTCGCGTTACAGCCGCAATAATGAACACAAAATATCGAAGTTTACAAAGAGGTTGTCCCACAGATAAAACCCCATCGATCCCTAATAAAATCATACTTGAGGAAACGGAGATAGGTTTGCCTAAGATGTAAAACAAAAAACTTTCAATTTGGTTAAAAAGAGGACGTAAAGAGGGGCAGGAAAAGAAAATGTGTACTATATCGGCATTGCCTTCTTGACAACGAAAACATTCCCCAGATTTTGAAGCTTGTAGGGCATTGCCCCATTTCATGATAACCGCAGGAGTGTGATATAAATTAAATACAGTTTTAAAGTGCTGGGCTTTTAACGAAGCAGAATAAAAAAATCTTATGAGCAATACTGATAGAATCTTCAATATGAATAGAGGGTGATGAAAGCCAAGTCCTCCATTTCGCATTTGTTTTATCGAGGTCATCTAATCTAGAATCCAATAATATGTGGTAGATGGAACCTATTCATAATTGAGATCTTACAGCATCTATAATACGAATGGAAACAAGGTGAGAAGTGTGTTTCTGCAAGAAATCCCGAATCTGAAGGAATTTAAAAAATTGGATGTTGACTAAATCAAATTTCTTTTTAAGTTCATCAAAAGAAAGACAAACACCCTCTGTAGAAACGAAAGCCCCTAGCCGTGTAATCCCTTTGGTGCGCCATTGGCGCACTATTGAGTCAAAAAAAATTGGGGGTAACAAATGAGGTGCAGCAAGAGGAGTATAAACTGTGTATTTGGTAATATGAAACATCTTTTTAAGGCTTTTCCAAACAGAAAAAGCGGAGGCAATAATTTTAAAACGTGTGCGTTTGTTATAACTGCCATCAACTTCAATTTGCAAACAATTCTTAGCAAAACAACCAAGAGCCATCTGGTAGATAGTAGGGGCTTCTGCAGGATTACTAGCTTCTTCCCCGGTAAGAAGGATGCGCATCTTCAAGAGTTAACATGACATTTGATATAACGCAAAATCAGGGACAGCCCAGCCACCACGAGCAAATGGTAGCCTCATCAAACGAGAGGCTCTTCGAATCTTTCCAGGAGCCCACAGGTATTTTTCACATACTGACTGAAGCTGCCGAATCTGAGGCTTTGTGACTAGTAAGGGGACAGCACGAAAGAAATAAAGTACTCTTGGTAAAATAACCATTTTTAGCAGGTTGGACCTGCCCACAAGAGTAAGATGGGGAGACTGCCAAGAATCCAAGGTAGACTTAGTTTTATCCAAGATATCATTCCAGTTAACTGAAATCATGTCGTCCAAATTAGATCGAATCTTGATGCCAAGGTACACCACTTCCTCCTCTACCCTGGGATCGGATGCTATGGCTGGATTCGTACAGAGGCATTGAGTCTTGGCAGTATTTAACTTATAACCAGAATATCTACCAAAGGAGTCGGCAAGCTGTTCGATAACCGGCAAGGCAGTATCAAGGTTGGAGGTAACCACAGTGATATCGTCCGCAAAAACAATATAGGGCAAATTCTGAACAACAAAAGGGGGGATCTGGGTGTTTAGTTCCAGCATTTTCACAAGGGGATTAATATAAAACGCAAAAAGAAGAGGAGAGCAGGGACAACCCTGACGAGTCCCCCTACAGATCTGAACCACCTCCGATTTAATTCACATTGCACATATCTTCGCAGTGGGAGCCTGATAGAAGACCTGAAGACCACGGATGAAACCACCCCCAAACGCACCATTATCTCCCAGAGAAAACTCCATGCAACCCGCTCAAAAGCCTTCTCGGCGTCTAGCAGGACGAGACCCAAAGACCTGGACTCGACCTGCGCGACGTCGAAGAGCAACAACCCGGCCAACATGGTCAACTGTACCCCTACCAGGAACAAACCCATGCTGCTGCGATGAAACCAATCCAGCGACGAGCAGGGCCATTCGATTGGCAAGGAGTTTGGCATACAATTTACCTTCGCAATTAACCAGAGAGATGGGACGATAGGATCCCGGCTGGTCAGGAGGCTTCCCCTTTTTAGGAAATATAACGATATGCGCTTCGTCCCAAGATTGAGGTGGGGATCCCTGTCTAGCCGCCTCAAAAGTATTCAACATATCCTGTCGCAGTTCATAGAAAAATACCCTATAAACCTCCATAGGGAGGGTATCTGGCCCAGCAGCCTTGCCCGAAGGCATTTTAAGTAATGCCTGATCAATTTCCTCAGAAGTGAACGGCATATCCATTTTCTCTACATCTACAGGATCCAGCTGTTCCCAAGTCAATGCAGGTAGCCCCAGATCCAGAGGAAGGTCACCGATCTTCGGTTGGCTATATAACTCCGAATATAAGTGGTGAAACACCTTCATAATAGTCTTGGGATCGTAAACTAATGTACCTTGAGCATAATAGATAGCATTAATCTTTGAAGCCTGACTTTTGGCACTTATTCTTTGGGCTAAGAATCTCCCCGAGGATTCACCGAATTCATAGAACCATCTCCGGTAAAGATGATGTTTAAGTGCGATTTCCTGGGCCCATACAAGGTTAATATTAGCCTTGCACTGGGCAAGCTTTGCTAGGCTTTCCTTAGGATCCACTGCTGCCCGTAGCTGGGTAGTGAGGTCCAATTCAGCGTTCCGTAGATGAGAAAAAAGCTCTAGCATTTTTTGTTTAAGTGACTTTTGAACAGATATTCCATAGCTAAGAACCTCACCCCGAAAACAGGCCTTAAAAGCATCCCATACACCCGCGGGGGAGGCAGAGCCACGATTGCACAGAAAAAAGTTCTGAATCCATTTTTTCATATGACCCAAGAAAAGAGGATCATATAGCAGTTTCCTGTCGAAGGAGAAGGCCTTAACACCTCTAGAGATAGCAACATTATGAAGGGAAATGACTAAGGGAGCATGGTCAGACAATCTCGAAGATTTGAATTTGAGTGCTGGGAACCCAAGCAACAGGTACAAAAAAATAGTCTAAACAAAATAGTTTACTATGAGGTGGAGAAAAAAAAGTATACCCAGGATCTTGCGGATGAATCATGTTCCAGACATCCGCCAACCCATGATCGTCCATTAAATTGTGAAGAGCTTGAAAAACTTTGGGTTTACGACCCTTATAGACAAACGAGGAAGAGCAAGCCCAATCACCAGATAAATGAATATTCAGATCTCCACAGAGTATTAGTGGAGTGGGCCAAAGAGCAAGTTCCCCATTTAGATAATTAAAAATATCCGGTTCATCTGAATTGGAGCCGTATATAGTACATAGGGTAAATCTTGTCTCCCCCACTAAACATTCAAGAATTGCCCACCGGCCATGGATATCTAACAAAGAACACCCTGAGAGGACTAGAGAGGGTCGTGCTAAAGTAGCCACCCCTCGCGTCGTATCAGATTGTTTAGAGGTAGCCAGTGTGGTATATCTCAGATCAGCTAATTTCTGCCTGGAAGACCAAGAAATATGCGTCTCCTGCATACAGATAACATCCGGATTAATAACTTTTAATTCAGCCTGAATCTTCTTGCTCTTATCATAGTTATTGACGCCACAGACATTATATGTACCTATTCTTATCCTCGCATCAGCCATAATCCAGCGTGTAATAAATTACCAATAAATTTAAGCCTTTTCATAAAAAAACTGATAAACAAAGACCGAAAGAAAATACAAATCTGAAAGTGTACTGTTTTTTTGTTTATATACCCCCCCTGGACCCTCCCCCTTCGACCACCCCCACCACACGCGGCCTCCCTACGGGCCCCCCCCCCCCCACACCTTCCCTTTTCTAAGGCAATGGGACCTAGGTCCCTGTGATGGGAAGCTGGTGACGCTCCCTGCGGTGCCCCCCCCCCCAGATAAATCAACATAACATACAAAAAAAAGACCACCTACGGAGAGAACCTATTTGTATGCCCAGCTTGTGCCATTCCTACTTCAAGAGCCAGCCTTAAGTGAATATAAGTATTCTTTGGCCTGAACTTCAGAAGAAAAAAAACTTATTCTGGCCCTGATACACAATTTTTTACTTTGCGTGATTAAGAAGAAATGCTTGACCCCCCTTAGCTTGAAAGAGAGGTATTAGTTGGCGGAGCTGCCACCTCCGGACAACTGTCTCATGGCAAAAGTCAGGCCTAACAAAAAAATTAACCCCTTTGGCAGATCTCTTCTGGTTAGGTCTAGCTAGATCATAGACTGCTTCTCGTGCAAGAAAATTATTTATAGAAATCAAAATGGCCCGGGAGTAGGGAGTCTTTAGTCCAGGACGAGCAGCTTGCGGTTTGCTATGGAAGGGAAAACGGTGGGCTCTCTGGATCTCAACCTCCCAGTCCCAGTGGGAGAGTTCGGGGAAAGCCTCTACAAACAACTGGATGACAAATTGTCTCGTATCACCCCCTTCCATCCCCTCTGGAATACCCAAAATCCGTAAATTATTAAGTCTCATCTGGTTTTCCAATTCAGATAGTTTCCAGGAGACCTCTTCTTTTTGGGTCCTTAACTCGTTGACTACTCCTCTCTGTATTGCTACTTCGTCCTCCAAGATAGATATGCGAGATTCTTTCTCCCCTACTCTGGTGCCGATTTCAGAGCATGTCTTGCTTATGCATCTAATTGCGTTTTGCAACTTGCGGCAAGCCCCCTGCATTCTGGCATTCTCAAGTCTAGACTCAGGCCTGTGTGAAAGCATTGTGTCATAAATCATTTCCAAGGTGATCGGTTTTATAGGATCTGAAGAGTTGACGGTGGCTGAGATCCCCTCCATCCCGTCCTTCCCGATTGTCAGTGGGTGTGTGGTTGAGAACGAATAGTCCCAGGCCAGATTCTCCACCAGAGAGTCAGAGGTGTTGGTGACTGGTGCGGAGCTTACAGGCAATTCCGGTCTGCTTGAAGACTTGATTTTCCGGACTGTACCATCAAGTGGAGCCGAGTTCATATAACCACCCATCAAGCAATCATCGATCTCGCCCTGACTAGCAGATCCAGCCTCATACTCCGCCCAGTCTCTGCTAGTAGCGTCATAGTCATCGTCATCAGTGGTCGATGATGCATCTGAGAGGGAAAAAAAGTTATCCAGCGCGTCGTTATCGTGATTGGGCTCAGTTCTTCCAGTGTCATTAACCACTGGACCTCCCCCACTAGCCCCAATCAGAGGCTCGACCTCAAGGATAACCTCTGGCGCCTCTATAGCCCCACCAGCAAGGGAAGAAGGAATAATAGGGATAGTGGGGACTACGAATCCCATAATGCATCCTGCAGATTGACAATCCGCCGTTAGCTCAGAAGCTGCGATGTCCTTGGGGATTTGTACCCCCCCACACTTGTATTGTATTGTATTGCATAAAATTCTTCTATAGCGCTTTCTGTCACCCTACGGGTATCCTGGCGCTAAGAGACTATAGAAAAACCTGAGACAGTAGGAACGTTCGCCGTTGTGCCAAGAATGTTACACTCTAATCTCTGCCAAAGAGCCATGTTTTAAGATTTTTCCTAAAATTCAGCAATGATTTGGCTTGGCGTAGATCTTGGGGGATTTGATTCCAAAGGCGGGCTGCCGCCGTACTGAAGGCCCTGCCTCCCGTCTTGGTGTGTTTAACTCTGGTAACCACTGCCAAACTTTGGCTGGTGGACCGAAGAAGTCTCTTTGGTTCGTACCATGAGAATCTGTCGCACAGAGGAGGAGGACCAATGTTATGGAGGGCTCTATACACCATGACCAGAGATTTAAACTCGATCCTTTTATTGATCGGGAGCCAGTGAAGGTCCCTCAATGCCAATGTTGTTGAGGAGTCACGTTGTCTTCCCAAGGCCAGTTTGGCTGCGGCGGACTGTATTCTTTGCAGTCCCTGTACAGAGTACCGAGGGGCACCCAGGAACAGTGAATTACAGTAATCGAGCCTACTTAGGATCACGCTCTGAACCACCAGAGATCTGGTCTCAATAGGGAGGAGCGGGAGAATTTGACGCAAAGCTCTTAATAGGGCAATACAGGTGCCTATGGTCTTGTTCGCCTGAGATTGCAGCTGGAGATCTTCATCCATCATAACCCCCAGGTTACGGACTGTTTTTACTGGCAGTGTCGGGGCGTCTTCCGGCAAGAGTCGGAACTCCCCCAAGAGATGTTTAGGCAGTCTCGCTGCACTGCACAGCACAGCACAGCACTCTTGGCCAAGAGAGTGATTCAGTTGATTGCCAATCAGGGGAGGGTTTGAGGACACCTCCAGAGGAAGCCGGGTACTGGTAATTTTAGATACACTTTGCGTCGAGCTCTTCAGAGAGCGTTTTGCAAACAGGGGGGCAGTATTCTTAACTAAGTTTGCAGAGACAACAGGGGTCTTACCAGCCGATGTCTTCGTAAAGTCTGTTAGGCCGTTTTCAGAGGGAGATTTCTGCGTCTTCGGGAGCCCCCCGGGATTTCCAGAAATGTCAATACCAGTTGTAGGCTGAGCATTACAGAGCTTATTACTCCTGGCAGAAGCCTTGACGATCGGTTTAGGCGGCATCTTTCCATAGGTCTCCTGAAGATTGCCGAAAGCCACGGAGACAGTAGCGACGAAAAAACGTTGAGCGGAGAGGCGAAGAACACCGACAACTCCGAGACGCCAATTGTTTCTGTGCGTTGAAATCAACAGGGATGCAGCTGCGAGCCAGATCATCTCCAAGGAGCTATGAACAGTATCACCTCCTAAACACAGGTAATCGATAAAATCCGCATCTTGCTGCCAAAAAGTCAGTCCTCTGTAGCAATATCAGTGGGAGAACACCAACAGCAGGGAGAGTTCAACCCAGCTCACTCGACCCAAGCATCGGCCGCCATCTTGCCTCCCCCTTCTTCATCCACCCAAGGTCCTCCTTCCCACTGCATTGCCAGTGTTCGATTTGCTGACAAGTTTCCGCTTTCCCATGATAGATGCAGGATACTCAAGTGCCAAGAAGTTTAAGAAGCAAGGATAATAACCCAACACCTATGCCTATTGGGCAAAGTTAACAGGCAGTTAAAAGAAGGGTAGCCCATCCCTCAATTATCAAATACCCTGTGTCAACAGCGATGCCTTGTTATCTAGCAGTCTCTCTACTCCATAATTAGAAAACAAATCTTTTGTTCTCCATCCGTTTACTTCACCTGCATAGTTGTAGATAATTGCAGATAAGACTCCACTGCTATTTTACAGTCACTTAGGCAGCAAACACATTCCCGTCAATCTGTGTTTACAAATAGCAGTACTTATTGTATGAGGTACTGCCTTAAAGCCAATGGGTTATCACTGTTTCGATGTGCCACACACATCAAACAATCAACCCCCCACCCCTGCTTTTGACCTCACCACTTACTACTGTATCTCGCCACAGCTGTCTTGGCGATCTTAGTATTTTTCACCCCTGAGGGCTCAACCTCAGTTTCTTTGTCCCTATGGTTAATACATTCTCATTCGTCTCTGGGACACTATTCAGCCAGGGGAGACATCTTTACTTCCCTCAGTGCTTTCAGGGAGCTGCCTGCTAAGCCACAACCAACTGTAGCCTTGAGGGATGGATTATGGTGGCCGGCTGAAATCGGGCAGCTTCCGAACCCAGTAGAGAAGGCCAAAAACCTTGGGGTGCTGATTGACAGCAAACTCACTCCCAACAAACCAACACCACAGTTTCAGCCTCATTCTACTTCTTAAAGAAACTTAAGAAGGTAATGCCCTATATTCCCCCAGATCTCAGGATAACTGGATTAATGACTTTAGTGCTATCAAAATTGGACTATTGTAACGGCCTCTACCTTGGATTACAGAAACATCTGAAAACTCCAAATGGTGCAGAATGCTGCGGGCAGGTTTTTACTGAACGTACCCAAGTATCAATCAATCAAAGAGGAGATCCAGAAACTTCACTGGTTGACAGTGGCACAACGTATTACGTTTAAGGCACTTTTCCTAGCTTACAAAGCATTGAATATTATAGGACCTAAACCTTTGAAAAACCTCTTCTCCTGGTACCACCCAGGCAGACAGTTAAGGGCTACTAATGCCAGGTTAATGTTGGTACCAAGGATTGAAACCTCGAGCTGGGGAGGTCAAGGTATAGGCTACTGTGCGGCCAAACTATGGAATACACTCCTGGCACATAAGAGAGATGCAAACTCCCTTATCTCTTTTAGAAAAGAATTGAAAACGTGGTTATTTTTAAACTAATCCATCTCCCCTCCCCCACCCACCCAATCACCCACCCACCCATTTCAATCAGGGTTTACGGTCCGGTTCAGCACCAAGACACCTTAGAGTATTCGCTCGCTTTAAAAATCAATTTAACTTAACATAACACTGCTTTGCTTGAAGAACACCCTGTTGCGGCCGTGCGGTCTAGTTGCCATACTGCTGATCACTTCATGGAGCTCCAGATATTCAGCATTTTGCTGAAAACTATGCTACACTTTTCCTCTGCGTCTCTCCTTCGGTGCCCCTCATCGCCTCTCCCAGCGTCTTCTGGCATCTTCCCGGTGTACCTTGGGTTAATATTTCATTTTCTAAGCAGTCATGGACCCTCTGAGCAGGCTTGAAGTACCCCCATGAGTCTCCAGACCACAGGTAAAGAAGCTCTGGCATAGGACCACTGTTTTAACGCGCAGCCACTTCTCTTTCATTCACTCAGTGAGCTTATGCCCATGGCTGAATATACCAATTATTGCTGTTGATGGCTGTTTGACCTGACCCTCTCACAGTCCCCTTCAAACATTCCCCCCCCCCCCTTTTGCTTAATTTGCTTTTGTTGGCCTTAGGACTCTGCACTTAAAGTGCTTGTTCTCGCTCCCTAAAACATGTTAGATTGACTTATACCGAATTGGCATATTTCATTTACTTGCAAGTCCCTAGTAAAGTGATACTACATGTACCCAGACCCTATAAGTTAAATGTTACTAGTGTGCCTGCATCACTGATTGTGCCATGCACTTAAGTAACCCTTTAACCATGTTGCAAGCCTGCCTTTGCAGCATGTGTGTGCACAGTTTTAAACTGTCATGTCGACCTGGTAAAGTATACTTTTTCTCAGACCCAAACCTTCCTCTTTTATACATATAAATCACCCCTAAGGTAGGCCCTGGACATCCCCAAGGGCAGTGTGCAGTGTAGTTAAAAAGGACATGTTCTTTTAAGTTTTACATGTTCTGGTAGTGAAAACTCCATTTGTTTTACACTACTGCAAGGCCCATCTCTTTCATAGCCTAACATTGAAATTGCCTTATTATTATCATTTCCAAAGGGGAAGAGGTAACCAGTTCCTGTTTTGTGTCTTTGGAATTGGGTGCTAAACTGTATTCAGTGGTGAAGTCTGGTTTTTATCATCATTTTATAAATGCCACTTTTAGAAAGTTAGCATTTTCTATCCTTCGCCCTTTCGCGCCTATAGCCTGGCCTGGGTCACATGACGAGGTGTAACTGACCGACTTTTTGTGAATTCCTCTGTGACACAATGGACTGATTAGCTGATTAGGTGTGCCTGAGTGGGCCATCTGCTGGCAGGATGGGGGGGGTGGAGCTGAGCACAGCCGCACTTACACCTGAATAACCTGTGCTTTGCCTTCACACAAAGAGCCTAACAACCCTGCTTTGTCACTTCAACCAGCCTGGAGCCAAGGCAGAGAAGGCAGGAAATTCCATGCACTTCAAAGCCAATGTCTAGAACCCTCTTCCACTTTCCAGAGCCAGGGCACCAGTGTATAAGTTAAGGACCTCAGACGCCAGATCTTCAGTACATTTCTGGACCTGAGGATGCTCTGCTAGGAAGAAGGGCTGCTGTACTGCTACAGGACTGCCACTCTGCTGGACTGCTGCCCTACAAGGAACTGCTGCTCTTCTGTGCTGACCTGCTGCCCTCTTGTCTGGGGAAAAAGAACTGGACCTGCAACTCCATCTTGAACCCAGAACCCCAGAGTGACTCAAAGGGCTAATCTGCTGGCCTCCTGAGGCCCCTAAGTGATGCTCTCAGGTCCTGGACCCTTGGTGTGGCTCTCAAGCTCTTGAAATCCAGCTTTTGGGCACTTTGCAAGCGTGAACGGGCCCATTCGCACTAAAACCATGCTGCTCATCACAAAATTCAACACAGACGTCCGCCAGCCAATTACTTTGCACAGCGGGCATCGTTTGCCCATGGAGTGCCTGTTCTTGACCCCCAGCCTGCTCTTTGCACTACATTGCCTGCTACCTGTTCCACGCCGCCTGCAACACGCAATGCTCTCCTTGCTCCTCACAACCCTCTCCAATGCGAACTGAACTTTCTGCACAAAACGTGAAGGTAAAACTTCAGCTGGACTAATCTTCGACTGTAGATGACCCATGCTTCATGGAAGTCAGCCTGGACTTTTGCCTTTGACCAGATAGGCGTGGTTGGCGCTTTCTGTTTCTAGGTGCTATTTTACAGTTTATTCTTTAAAAATTCATAACTCCGTTTGTACTGTTTGGATTTTTTTCATTTGGGCCTTTTTTATTCATTAAATTACGCTCTATTTTTCTAACTGAATATGGGATTATTTTTGTGTGGCATTTTCAATGTTTTACTGTTTGAAGGGATACACAAATACTTTGCACTTTGCCACAGTGTTAAGCCTGACTGCTCTGTGCCAAGCTACCAGAGGGTTGAGCATGGGTTAATTTAGGGTTTGCTTGTTTCTGACCCTAACTAAGATTGTAGTTGCTGCTTGTCCAGGGCTTACACATCAGTCAACCAGTCACACAGTTTCTAACAATCTACATTTGTGTGATTTGGTGTGGGTACATCTGTTGTGTAGAATGGCTACTTGGCGGATTCTGGTAGTGGTAGGTTGTGAGCTGGAGAAAATAGTCTCCAAACCTCAGTCCAGTATGATTAAAGTGTATGACTCTCATAGAATACGCATTAGATCACTGCATGTGTGCCTCTTCAATAGCGTGAGTGAGCAAGCAGTGATACTCTGGGGGGGGACAAATTATATAGTTCTGTGAAATACAGGAATTTAAGTTTGCCTCCCTAAGATAACTATCTTGAGGCGTGACCATATTAGACCAGTCCCTTTTAGAGTATTCCCGAACCAAAGACCTTTGCCAATGAAAGCGTAAGTTCTGTTCTACCAGTTTCGAGTTTAGGTAATCTATCAATAGCCATATGCACCTGTGATTACTCCCCAAGTAGCCTCAATTTCAAGATATTGTCTGTTTGGCAAGACGGGCAGTCTCCTCGGCGTGGCAACTGCCCATAATTCTACGTGCACACTTAGGCTAGACTAAATTCTTCTCTGAGAGCCTGACAAGTTTCGATTTTACCCTTTTTAGATCTCGCCTGGCGTGGGCTGCGCACATGCGCAGTTTCGCTGGCGAGTTTGAATGATTTGGGGTATTTTCTGTAAAGGGCATTAAGCCCCGCCCCTCTTTTCCATTGGCCGGCGTCACCGTCGCAAAAGCTTTCTTATCTTTATGGGGCGATGTGTTTCAAACACATAGCCCCATAAAGACAGGAAAGCTTTTGCGACGCAAGGAAGTGAAAGCGGACCACCATGCTTGTTTGACCTATATAAGCAGGAACTTTTAGATAGCTCGGGGGGTTAATCTGTAGCTGCATCATCCAGTGAGTAGTTACAAGACCAACTATATGGAATGCAAGAGATTCCGAAAAAAATCCAAGGTCCGATGAATGCACTAAAGCCAATTAAATGGTTTTCACCAACGGCTGACCAGGGACTATATTGAAATAGTGATGGGAAGTGAAAAGTTTTACAATGTGCAAATCCGAACAAGTTATATCCTCTAAGAGGTATCACAGGCTATTTATATAGCTCTTGCTTGCAGCAGTTGGGCATCTAGGCTCATGACAATTATTGAAAACTTTACGGACATACAGAATAGAAATGATTTCCATAGAACAGTAGGACAACTATGCATGCGCCAGGCAGGATGAACTGCTTGTTTATTTTGAGAGGCAGAGAGTACCTGCACTTCTATTTTTCCATTTAAAGCACTGCTGGTATCCAGTGAAGTGCTGTTGTTACCATTCCCATCAGGCACTATGACCCCGCCATGATGTCCCCGGCTCCTCACTGGTGTGGGGTGATGACGAACAGCGCTGTGGTGGTTCGGGAGTTCCCCGGGGCATGTTGCTAGTGCAGGACCGGTCTCCCAATCTTGTTTGCAGAGTCACCGTGTGTGCAGCGCCGCCTCGGAGATATGCACAGTCAGCATTTACTCTCCAGTGCTCTCGGCTGACCCTGGCGGAGTCTGACCAGCCGACCCGAGCGTGGTGCAGCGCTTCACCCCCTTCCTGGTGCACAAAGCCGGTGCCGGCGCCTCCACGGGGCCATAAAAACCGTCGGGGCTTGTGAACCGCTCTTTAGAGCAGACAAAAGGCTGGTGTAATAATATGGTGGGATGTGTCGGCCTGCGTAGCTGGGCCTGGTGAAAGGAGAGTCTGTGTGCTGGGGAGGAGATCCCCACCCCCACACACACACTCCCCCGGGGGAGCTCTCCGCGGGGTGATCTCTGCAGATAACACCGGGGAGGGGTTATTAGCGGGGAGTGCCCAGAGTAGACCGACCCGACCTGCACGCTGTCAGTTATTGCCACACCGCAGGGCCGCTACTCTTGACTGTGCCACGGGCACCCCGTCCCGCTCTCCTCTGTGAAATGGTAACAATAATGTTACAGAGATCTGAATAGCGCTCTGCTGCAGCTAGAGTGGCCTTGCAGCGCTATTCAAGTTCAGGCACCTTTACTCCCTGATCTCTAGGATAGCACAACCTCCAGACTGTTTTCTGTTTTATTGGGAGGCTCAACAGCAGCGTTGTGGGTGTAATTAATTAGGCGGACTTGGAGCACTTGTTTCGTTGTGTAACTGTTGGAGGTGTTCGCAGGGCCTGAACAGGAAACAATAGCACCCCTCCCCCCTTCCCTGCGAGACAGATGCCAGCAGTGGACCCGGGCTTTCAAAAACTGGTTGGCATACCATCCCTCCGCCCCCTTCCCAAAATGTCTGACAAAAGAAATAACCGCCCGGGAGTGGGGGCGTCACCAATTCATCCATCTGGGGAGCGTAATATGTGCGCTGTTAGGATTGAAGTATGTATCTTTGGTAATGCGGCATAATGCCTCCTCTAAATTTTAACGAGACATGCGTATGAAGGCACTACAGCCCTGCACACAGCTACCGACTGCTGTATAAACTGCAATGCAGCGGGCAAAGAAAGGCGCTATTGTGTCATAGATGCGGGCCTGTAAAGGTTTTTAAGCAAGTCCGCTAGATTTGAACGCTCTTCTTAGGCCCTTATGTCGGTGAGGGTTCAGGGTGTGATTACTCACACTGAAATCCCTGGTGTCTGGCACAGAGGCTATGGTCGGCGTTGGCCTGTGTGTCTCATGTTGCACAGCTACACAAGCAGCGCGCTACTTACTTCTTTCACTAACTTAATCCCGGAGTATATATCTTTATGATATTATTATGCACAATCTGGTGTGCAGAGGCGTAACAGCGATTTGTTACCTGGGCGTCTTGTGCTGAACACAGTGTCATTTTAATGCCTATATAAACCAGCACTGGCATAGCCAATAGGTCTAGCTTTTGGGACCTTCTAAGTATTTAGTTATACAGCACAATATTCTTGGTGCAACAACAACTGTTGCATGGCTAAACACTTAAAAGGTCCCAAAGACGAAACCTATTGGCTATGCCAATGCTTGTTATGTATTGTCTACTTGTAAGATTCTTCTGTAGCTCTATTGTACCCTACAGCCACATATGTGGATACATGCATTTTTCCATACTGCACCACGGGTGTGTAATCTCAGATGTATGTGACTGAGGGAACCTGATGCTTTGGCTTAATTATATGCTACCTACAGCATCTAACTATTCAGGTTGATCCTGCTTTGTAGAGTTCTCTTTGGAAGCCATCTCTCCCAGGGGCTCTACATGTATGCATGTTTTTGATAGCTCCAAAAATGTATTCTAGAATAACTTCTCCCTCGGTTATGGACCTCCCTTCTTGAGTCCAGGATGGTATTTTAAGTTGTCGTAGGAAGTTTTTTAACAGCGGTAGTGTCCATAATTTCTGAAATATGCAGGCTTCCAGTGATTCATGCAAATATCTCTGCTATATCAATCGAATGGGGAAAAAACTGTCCCATTGTATTTCATATAGTTTGGATTTCTAGTTGGTAATTTCCTTTCGTGAAGTTCAAAGGCCAATTGCCCTGCTGCCACTTTAGTTTTATCAATGCCAGTTATACTTTGGTGGAGAAAATAGTTGAGGGCACATTTTCTGATTCCAGTTGTCTGCAGTGTTTGGGTTTGGTGAAATGTGTACGACGTAGTCAGGTGTTTGACTGATTCCTTTAGTCTGGCCTCTTCTGATGTTGTCTTGCAGTGCTCTGTCACTGAGTCCTGTATCATTAATCCCATCCAGGTGTCTCTCCCGACTGCCCAAAGGAGCTGGAATGATGTGGCTGAGCATTCATTTGTCACATTAAAACACCTCGTTGATATGCATGGTGATAGTCCTTCTCAGACTTACACTGGGTATACGATCTCCATCTACCTTCAGCTCTATCATGCACACATGCACATGTGACTGACTTGGTGGAGCTCCTGGACTTTAGTCCTCTGGCGGCAAAAAAACTGATGGATGAACTAAATGAGCACAAGATAATGTACATTTATCGTTCAGTAGTTATAAGTACCCCAGACTCATTAACCATTTGTCTGGCTTGGGAATGTTATCTGAGGCCGATTGGACTGGAGGGGGTGTCTGCATCCCCATGAGTTGGCCATCACATCAGTTTCAACATATCCAACTAAAATATCTGCATCGCACCTAACTCACCCGGGAGAGGTTGTGGCAATTTGGTGCCTTAGATGTACCTCCAAATTGGGCACCCTATCCATACAGTACGGAGCTGCAGGATGATTGTCCCTTTCTGGGAAGTGGTGCTAACCTCTGTGAACAAAGTCCAGCTAGACGTTGCCCTCAGACCCCGGGATGACCATCTAACATATTAATGTTGATCTAGATTCCAGTAATTTAAAGATGGCGGTGCTGTGTTTGGGGCTCCTCGTAGCTAAAAGATCATGCTAAGCACTGGATGGAAACTCCCCAACCCACACACTTGAAGGGAAAAGAGATAAGGCCAGTGCATGTCCATAGTCACCTTGGCTAGAAGGTGCCCATTATAGAATCTGGAATCATTGGTATTGCTTTCGTAGGATTGTCTTGGACCCTTATGAATCCTAAGCCCTGGTCAGTTGACACTGAAGTATTTGCTTATAGAAATGGGAAGAAAACATCAACCGTTCTCTTTATGTGACTTTGAAAAATTATAAAATTCGATTTATTTTAAATAAAATAGTACCATTCTTTACCAGTATGTACTTCACTTCAAAACTTTGAAAGGTCAACTGTGTTAAAAGGTTGCTATTTTTTTTTAGTTTCTCAAAACATGACTTTCCAAAAGGTCTTGAAGGGGGGAGGGGGGAGGCGTAAATAAAAACACCAGTATTACAGCGCAGTCTACTAGTTCGGTAAAAACACAGCAACATCGTTGAAAGTGATTCGTATTTTCGAAGAGGACGCCCAACTAATCCAGAGTTGAAATGTGCCGCAGCACAATGGCGCAAACTAACACTAAGGCCAGCAGACTGTTGCTATATTGAAGTTGACAGAAATCATCTTCAAGAACAATGCACTGCAAGTATCTATGGATTTCGCCATACTTGTCTAGTCACTCTACAGAAAATCTGGAATTGGCTCTGGAGCGTGAAGCGGAGGGCTCATGCAGGGGACAGTATATGACGAGCTGCACCTGTCATTTGATTAAGTCGCATTATCTGCAGTAGTTGGAAGTAGCCCCCGTGTCACAACTCTTACCCCCTTAGACTTAATCTACTTCCTATTTATTTAAAAAAGAAGTCTGGCAGTGCCTCTATATTTACGTATGAACTGCTCTTCAATATGGTATAGATTCTGGATGTGCTATGGCCACAAGTTTTTATAGCTTAAAACAAAAGTACAATTTCCTTGCCCCTGGATTGACACTGATGGGTGGAAAGGGGTCAAATGTCCAGTATATTGCCATTTCATTTTGATTCACAAGGGCAACACAGGGCATTCATCACAGCCTGTGATTTTAGTAAAATTGTGTTACTGGGCTCAAGTAGACTTTCCGCTCATTTCATTCACCCACCACCTTGTTTCTCATTTATAGTCTGCTGAGATGAGTGAGGTGGTTATTCAATTCTTTGTTTAAAACACACATTTTATTAGCACTAACATTACTACATTGCAGTAACCTACAAGACAGTTGAATATTTATTTCCATAGCCATCTCAACCTCATTGTAGCAAGGGAGAGAGCTAGTCGTGATGCATCTGTGGGCCTATGGAAGAATATGCAAGTTCAGGTTGTACGATTGAAATGTAGGATGCAGAACAAATCTAGATTTAAATACTTCACTAGAGATGTCAGTAGTGCTGACATTACAGCCACTCATAAAACTAGCATCCCCACTGCAGCCCTTTATTTTTCATAATGCACATACTGCTTGTAAAGAGGCTTGTCATATTCCTACAATAGAGTATGGGGTAGCTTGAAGTCTGAGAATGATTGACCCGCGGGGATAAGTGTAACACGCTGGAATTATTAGGAAAATCAACCCATGAGGACTCAACTCGCACAGATCTATTAAGCTATTAACCATTGTTATTGAAATGTATTTATCTAATTTTACACAATTTATACGAAAACGAAATTGTATTTGTTTCCAGAAATGGAATGCCAACATGAGCCTAACTATTTGTAATAGTGAACAAGAGGTGAGTAGGAAGGAAAAAAAGCCTACTTGGATGCTCCAAGAACAGAATGAAGCCTTTCCAGTGGAGCAGCTGCAGAGCTTCAGTCAGCTGTTGCAGAATATACACAATTTAGAGGTGAGTGAGCCAATAATGCTACAGTGTTGGTTTATTTTCTTATTACACATCCTGTAGTATGTGGACCAAAGTATTGCATTTCTATCTTGAGAAGACCAGGCCGTCAATATGGAAGAGACAAATTGCATCTCCTATCCGTCCTCCCTAACTTCCTTGCCTTTTGCAGTAGTAGAGCTGCTCTTAAATTGCTTGATCAGTACAGATAAGTTAAAGCATGGCATAGTGATAAGTTTTATGTAAATAAATGTAATACCATATTAGAATGGGAGACATTCCTGTTTGCACCCATACTCTCACTGCTCAAGCAGGGGCTGTTTTGACTTTATGGCCCCTATGCACAGAATGTTGTGATGCCCTATGCTGTTTCTGCCATTTTTTGTCGAGTATAGGGCTGGTGCGGAGGTGACCTATGGCTGTGAAACATGGGCATTGGAGGATGGGTCCATATTTTGTACCTCTGTGTTTAGGTGTGTCCCACAGATGCTTCCATCACCAAACTTAACCAGATGAATGGCTCCTTCATGAGGTTGGGGTGAAGATCTGACGATACTAGGAGCATAGCAAGTCACTTTTACTTGACCCCCTTTATCAGCCTTGCACTTAGTTTCCTTCTTGCCAGAGGAGCAGTTGAATACATGCCCAAGCTCTTTGCTGTGGTTTCCACTACATCCTCCTGTTAAATTTTGGATTTCACTTTCCCCCCCTGTGCCTTGTGTCCCTGATACCATTGCAGAATTGGTTCCACTTTTGCGGTTTGCTCCACAACAGAATGCTCAATTCTGCTGTAATAGTGGAGGGACTGCGAGTCTGCCTCACCCATAGTGGGGAAGGGTTACCTCTTCTCCACCTGTCTGCGAGAGGATTTCAGTTGGTGACTGAATAGTCATTTGTACACAAGCATTTGTTACCTGTCCAGTTGGAGCGGAGATTACTGCCCATCTCAAGAAAAGCCATTCAGTTTTCCATACTTTGGGAATGACGTGGTATGTGTTTTGGATTTAAACATCCACAATGGTTGTGATGAAACCAGAGTGGCAATCATTCAGTCACAAAAGTTTGACATCAATATTTGATCAGTCAGTGGTTTTGTGTGTATATAATATATATATCAAAACCTGCAAACAAACTACTTAACATTCAGGGTTTCTGTGTGATTAAACTAATTGAATTTTGCCTTGAGGGCCCTTACACTTTCCACCCAAGGTAGGAAATGAAATCATCTTATGCTGCTGCTGGTTGGCAACAACTGCTGCTCTCATGAAAGTCTGTAGAGTAGCAGTGACCCCAGAATTTAGCTGAGAATATACTTAAGATTTATAAACCATGTGATCAGGTAAAACATGTAGAGCACCTCCCACTGGGTGCCAGATCTGAGTCCACACTGCAGCAAAGATGTAGAAGGAAGATGCAAAAGGAAGAAAAGGTACGGCAGTTCATGAAGCGGGGAGGTTTTTTGACTCTACCTCTGGTATAATGAAAATGTTAACTGTCACCAATTCCCCTCCCATCTGCTCACTCTCTTGCCCTATCAACTCTATCAACTGCCAGATTTCTTCATTGTTTTCATATAATCATTCACAACCTCTTGAACTATGTGCCTCCTCCATATCTGAACAGTGTCTTTTATTTGCATGGCCTGGACAAGTGCACGCTCAGAGGTGAATTAGTTTACCTTTTTCGAGCATTATCCGCTTGTCACAAGTGAGCAATATTTAGGAGTAAAGAACTCTACGAAAGATCTAGTCTTCGACTTTCCATGAGAAGGTATTGTCTTCTTTATTATTCATTTTAGTGTACAGCTGTACTCATGTTCTGGTTTCTTTCAGTTTCCTTCTCAGATGGGCTCTGTGTTGAGGAATCCCATGTTGCTTCACTACATTAACTGTGTCAAAGATGATTCTGCTTTGCTGCGGCTTAATTACTGGATGGCCCAAGTTCTCCACGATGGTATGAAATTGTTGTTGATCTATTTCGTGAGATGTGCATGCTTCTGTAACAATTCTTTTGAATGTGGTCTGGGGAAGGATGTGGCCTAATTCCTAGATTGATTGAAGAAGTGGTTTCTAATCCTCCTCGCCTTTGTACTAGAACACTTTGGAAGATCCTGTGTAAATTACCAAATACTCTATCTCTCTGTACCTATCTGCCAAGACTGAGTGTGCCACAAAAGATTAAGGGCCTATGATGTGAAGTGCTAAAGAAACACTTGGACATTTTGAATTCTGAAAAATTTCAGTGCTACACAGGTGCAATTTGTAAAAAAAAAATATTTAAAAAATAATTATATATATATATATATATATATATATATACATTCATTCTAAACACTAACTGTCCGTGCTGAAAAATTAAGATGTCAATCGTATGCACTCTGTCACTGTACTCTTCTGTTCCTCAATCTGATGGGTATTGGGGCCAGAATCTGCTTTGAGAGATTACTCATTTTTCTAGGAAACAATCAAAACGTAAGTAGGAGGATAAGGGGGAGAAGAAAAAGAAAAACACATTGTTCTCGTATCTGTGCCTGTATACGGATATCATAGTTGATCCTCCCAACACGACTACCATTCTATTTGAAATGTCACTGCTGCCAAAGGTTGTTGGTCCAGCATCAGCCATTAAATATTTCAGTCTCTGAAGATAATATGATGAATCCTGCTTTTTTTCTGTTCCTCTGGAATAATTTGGCAATCCCGTAAGGACTGATCTCCTTCAATGTGATTTTCAGCTGATGTGAGTTTTGCTCTGTATTTTGACCAGATAATACATTTCTCAGATTTCATTTCTGTTAATGAATAAGTACCCAGTCTGTAGTTCTTTAGGTGTACTGCATTAATACTTCACTGTAATTCCCCATCCTTTATTAAAGACACTGCTACTGCACCCGTGTCTTCAGAGGGTGAAGTGCAGGCAGTCTGTACAGCTAATTTAACAAAAAAAGTAATATATGATGGCATGGTGTCTATTTTATCTCCTTTATTTCTCCCTGAGTTGGTAAATTGAGTTCAAGGTAAGATTCCTGTGACTACGTTATAACATGCCACCCTTCCACTTCACTAAAGAGCAGAGGTGGTCGTTGGGTCCTGTTACCTTACTTAAAGGAGAGGTGCCTTTTTGACCTTTTCACCACAAAGCAGCAACATGTGCATACATATTCGAAGTCTGAACAATAGCTAATGTATTCTTCCTGAAATTTATTATGGCTATAGCAGAGGGGATCTTGCATTTACTCCCATCTTTAAATCCTTCTTCCTAAGTTGTCAAGATTAACCCAATCAGCTTTTTGTTCAGTGTGGAGGCACCGTTAATGGAAAGTCCATTGGCACCTGGGCTAGTATTTCTGAAGCTTCCATGTCAAACCATTGGCTGTTAATAAAAAATAAAAAAAAAAGGCAATTGAACATTTTTGGGTAACTTACGAGCTTACCCTGCTCTGCTTACCACAGGGTTTCTAAAGGCAACGGTTGTTGCCTTCATCTCTTTTAAATAAAACAAGAGGAAAGCATGAGAATATTTAAAATATGGGGTACTGTCAGTCAACAATTTGTTCAGAGTCTGACTGTTCTCTGTAGAACCTCATATCTACCACAATTTGAACGACTGGTGGCTTTTGAAGAGCTAATTCATGTCACAAACTCCTGCTGAATTTCCAGTCAAGTTCTGGCATCTGCCATAATCTGGATCTAATTGATACCAAGTTTCCACTCTTTATCAGTAGAGGGTATGATTTCTCAGAGCTGTGTAGGCTACATGGAGTAAAAAGGTTATAGTTAGAGGAGACAGACACATTTTACTCTTCAGAAATGCCTGCTGCTTCAATACAGTACTTGTGAGAGAGCATGTCTTGGCCTGGTTGTCTTGTCCCTGTTCTTACCGACATATTGCAGTTTTATTGTCCCTTGTTTGTTGCTGAACATGTGGCCTTAACCAATATTTATAGGAAGATGACTCGTGTGGGTTTGAGTAACATACTGCCAGGAGGAGGTCATGTTAATGGTTGGATGCATTTCAGAAACCGTTTTTGTTCATCCATAACAATTTATGCTTCTATGACTGCATGCAAAGTGCCCTGGGAGTTCATGATTATCACATTTACCCAGCCAAAGTAGAGGAGATGCCACATCAACATGCTAAGCCTTTGTGTCCCATTTAGTACTCAAATCAATCCATCCCTCCATATTGATACTTTCAGCTTCTTCAGACTGGCAAGGCACCTGTGATAAATGGCCTCAAAAATGAGGATAAAAGATCCTTGGACCTCTTGCAGAATGTTCAGGGAATCTTACTCCTGATGTGAGGCCATCACCGTGCAGCAGTCAACTTTCCACCTTTGTAAAATGTGAATGAAGACCAGTGTAATGCTTTCAGAAGCCAAGACTAGGTTGTCCACAATGAACTAGTGTCCAGAGTAGTTTTCAATCTATAACTGGACCCCTTCACAACCTGGTTCTTCATTTATGCTAGGAACCCCACTGAATATTTCCATTAAAGTCTTAGGTACTGGACCAATGGCGGCATTCGCCACCATCAAAACTAGAAATATTGATTAAAAAAAGAGGTGTTTGATTTACCTGCAGGTGGTTTACTGTTTACATGGTTACTTGCCTCACTTGGGGGTGGTTCTCACCATAACTCCTTGCTGATCGTGGGTGCAATGAGGGGACAGATTCTGCCACCACACAGCCGCTAGGGACTACAGACCCCCGAATTCCCTCCTGGCTCCACTTGAGCCCGGAGTGCTATTTCAAGCACGCTGTGGTCCCGCTGCGTGGGCTGCGCCTGGACAAAGCCTGGGCCTGCTCTTGCCCCTCAGACTGGAAGAGGCTCGGCCCACTCTCTGACTCCGGGGCTTTTAGGGTGAGTGTTTGTGTCTCTTTGGAGTTTTAACACCGCAGTAGAACCATTTTACAGATATTGTCCCTGTGCTATGAAGCTAAATCATAAAGGGAAAACTGAAAGAGGACATTCCTTGCTCCCTGCTAAAGACCACCAGCATACACAATATGATCCAGAGAGCCAAGGAAATCATTTCAACAGAGATTGACTGGTAAATCCGGCCCATATCCTCCAAGTGGCTCAAAAGGAGGTTGCTTGTCAGTCATCTCTAGCTGACAAACGCCCCAGACAATGTTCGGCAATACAGTCTCCTGTGGCCTCCGTTATCCCTCGTACTGATCTTAATGTTGCAGATCTTCCACTACCTAGTACCCGAGGAATAAAGCATGAACCTCCCTGGGTGGTTGATCTCATGGAATCTTACTTTGAGTATATCAAAGACTATTTACAAACATAGTTATCTTTGTCAGAGTAGTTGGAAGCCATTGAAAAAATCTGTTGCTACCCATAGCCACAGTCAGAAAAAGCAAGCTGTTGGTCACACATCCGAGGGAACAGCTAGTGCTCGAGCCCCCTATTCGATTGTCAAAACAATCACCTCCAGGAGAAGGGCATTCCACACATCTCCAGAGGCAAAGAACTCTGACTCACTGCTCCCAACAATTTTGCTCCAATCATGACCAGGAGATTGTTGTCTTGGGTGTTACACATTTTGCTAAATCCCAAGAAGCCATTAAGGCATCCAGCCCCCCACCTCCATCCGTCAGGAGCTGAGGGATGCCCATTTACACCTGATCCCCCTGCACTTACCAAGAGGCAACCTGGGATTGACCTTCCGCAATCCTCTTGTCCATATGTTCTTGTGCTGATTGGTGTTTTGCCATCCTGGATGGAGTAGGGTGACTAGTATCAACAGGGAAAATTCCCCTGCGGTTTATCGAATGAGTAACATTCGATTGGATTAATTGCTCACATGACCGCCTCCTCGGTGATACTGAAGATTGTGGGGTTTGATTTTAATTGCCAGTTCGAACCCCCTAGATGATGTTGGGGTGTCTCTTACTCATGATGAAGATACTGTATGGGGTATCCCTAGGCCTGATTAGGAAATGGTCCCTTCTGGCTTTGCAGTTCAATGCCCTCACCATGAAACTGGGACTTTGGGCAGTGAATGGGAGAAATAGGCCAGATAGCGAGGGGAAATGTACTTTTAATCGGTTGCCCAGTACCAGCCTCATTGATTACATTTTAATGGATCTCCGGGCTTGGATTTTACTGATCAACTTTACTGTTTATTGCTTGGATAGTGATCACAATGCCCTATCACTTGAGGTGGCCCCTTCTGGTTTGGGTCTGAAGCTTTGTTGGGGGGACCCCCTAGATCCTAGGTACACATGTCCAGCAACGTGCACATAGTTAAGTGGGCCAGCAAGAAGGATCTGGAAGAGCATATGGGCAAAATATACTCCTTGGTAGCTGGCTGTCTAGGAGACCTTCTCAGTCTGAGGAGGGATGAGGAATGGAAGTTGATTTGAATTCCGTCTGTTTAATTCACAAGTTGTTTAATGATGTTAAAGGGTATTTTATGTGGAAGCCAAAAGGTTCTGTAGTTCTGACAGCAGTGAAGAGTAGGGACCACCGTGCCTTTTGGAACCTAGTATCGATGGGATGCAAAGAGGGTGTTTGCCCAACCATGTCTAATGTCTCTGCGTCAGAATGGGTAACCCACTTCTCTTCATTATACTCTCAGAAAGAAGTAGGGATCCCACCCCACCAAATACTGATGGCTGAATATAACCATGAGTGGAGGGGATGGCTACCCATACAGTTTGAATCTTAACCCAATCATCCTAGTGGATGTTAATACAGTTATCACTAAGGTAGCAACTAATAAAGCTCCAGGATTAGATAAGATCTTTTGAGATCTTTATAGGAGTGAATTGGATGTATAGGGGCCTTACTGTCTGGTAATTTTTAATAACCTGCTCAATGGAGCTTCCATAGCTCCCACATGGGTAGAGGCTGAAATAATCCCCATTCATAAAAAGGGATACCTTTTAGGACCCCTATAACTACAGGCCAATCAGTCTTATTGATTGCTCACAAACATTATTCTGTACCATACTCCTTTTCTCGACTTCATTCCTGGATGGAAGAGCATAACATTCTAACTTCCCTACAGGCTGGATTCAGGGAGGGAATTAGCACAGTCAATCAAGCTTTTTGTTTCCAACTAATTTATTGTAAAATAGTGGTCGGGGGGGGGGGGGGGCAGCAGTCTTTATATTGCATTAGTCGTTCTACGATTGGCGTTCAATATGGTACCTCGACTGAAACTTTGGCAGGTTAAGGCTACCCTGGGTGTCCCTCTTGATCTTCGGCAAATTTTAGCCAGACCATATCTGGATAATTTTTCACAAGTGCAATGTGGAATGTTGGATGAACTGACGGTCCCCTTCCCTGTTGACCATGAGGTTAGGCAAGGGTGCATCCTCGACCCCACTCTTTTCACTATATGTGAATGATCTGATTTCTTTTTTGGATGATTGATTGTGATGGCGACACCCAGATTGGCGAACATTAAGACTATGGTCTTAATGTGCGCGGATGACACTCTTTTAATTTCCAAATGTCCCATGGGCTTACAAACATTTTAGGTCAGTTTGAAAGGTTCTGTGAACAGAGGGGTCTTGAAATTAATGTTGATTAAACCAAATTTATGATTTTAGATCCTAGCCGCACCACGCCAGCTAGCCCTACACTTATCTGTGTTCCTTTAGAGTGGGTTAAGGTCTTTAAGTACCTAGAACTGACACTCACTGAGGATTTGGACTGAAGCTGCCATATTGAGAAACGGAGACGCAAACTCTTGCAGCATAGTGGGTCTTAAGTAAAGGCGCAACAAAGTTTGTGTTTCTGCCCAGTATCTCCTGTGATTCAAATATATATAATGCAGGCCTTGGGAGCTGCTTCGTATGGGTCTGAACTTCGGGTTTATAAAAACATGTTCAAACTACAAGATACAGAGAATAGTATCCTTAGCCAATTATTGGGGCTGATTAGTAGTACCGCAATAATCCCACTCAGATTTGATCTGGGTTTGTGGTCCATTACTGAGGGTGCAAAGATCAGGCCAATTCTTTATTGGTGACTGATTTGAGCTACCCCGGAGTTGTCTACCTATCAAGCTGGCCATATAGAGGGTTCGGAATAGTGGGATCCAGAAGTATCCCATGGATTAGATGTGTGGAAGATACTCTAAGATAGGGTGCGGAGATCTGTGGGAGGTGCCAGAGGTTGTACCGGTCATCAGTAAAACCCAGGTAAAAGAAAGAAACTATCAGTACAAATTGGGTCAAATACTGACCGTTCCATCCTATGGTGCCCAGACTGACTGATTCCTACAGACTAAGGTAACCTATCACATTGAACACTTCCTTGACGAAATTGAACCTCTGTTGGCAAAGAAACAGTATTTGCAGTTTAGGTATGGATCCTTGCCCATCGCTTCCTTTACTGGTAAATGGGCTTGTAAGTTGGAATCAACTGGGTGCTCTTGCCCAGTCTGTGGCTCTGAAAGGGAAAAGGTAGAGCATGTGGTTTTTTTTGTCCAGCATATTTCAGCAGGAAAAAGTGGATTATTCCAATCTGTCGGCTCTTGGGTGTTCGAGAATACCTCAGTGTCCTTCACATTTTAAGGTTCGATGTAAGGAACATATAGTCTTTGCTCTATCACGCTGCTTACTCTCAATGTGGCAGCTGAGGCAACTGTCAAGCTTTTAATTAGCCATCCCTGCCCCTAGTATTCCCCACATTATAATCTAAAGTATTTATTACTTGTCCCATAAGGGCTCTCCATCGTGGCTGTATTGTGTAATGGTTTTCCAGTAGATCTCATCTTTAAGTATCTCAGTATTTACCTTGAAATAACTATGCTTTATTCTGTTTCTGGTTTTAGACACGTATTAAATGAGAAACAGTAGATGGGGCACATTTGTCAGATTGCTGTGGGGCCCTCGAATTGTGTGTAATGGATTATTGCCCCCTTACTATCTGAGGAATCCGTATTGGTTTCTTTTTTAGGGTTTGCGATGCTCTAGGAGGGCCTTTAGCCATCGGTCTTCACTTTCCAAGCACTGCACTCGTGCTTGTGGCGGCATCCGCCTTGCAGGAGCGAGCAGCGGCGCACCACAAGCACGAGTGCAGTGCTTGAAAAGTGAAGACTGCTTTTCTAAGAGCGCGCGCGCCTCTCTCCTCGCCCACACATCCCGGCCACTCACTCGCTCCGTCCTCTCCTGTTTTTTTGCTTGCACTTCTTGTTCCACTTTTTGCAGCCTAATTAGCTCCATCTGCCGTGCTTTCACCGGAGACAGGAAATATGGTATGAAACGGCGTAAGCAGGCCCTGGGTGTAGACCGCTACAATTTGTTCTAAACCTCCGCAATGACTTACTATTTAGCAGGTAAGTGCCCGTGGGCTGCAGGGACACAATTTGCTCACTATTCAGCACAGTTTGGTCTTAATACAATGCCTTTAAAAAAAACGAAACTGATGCTTTGGTTGATGAGCTGCAGAGAAACTGACACGCATACACTGTGCGCATCAGCGTGAATGAAGAGCTTCCGTGTTGAAGACAATTGCGACGCGTTCCACAAAGCTACTGCGTCATGACGTTCTGTGCGTTCCGACGGAAGAACTCAGAATAGCCAAAATTCGGAGAACGGATCACAGAACGCTGACAAGGGTGAGTCGCGTGAATATTTTCAAATTATGCTCGAGCTCGAGCAATGCAAGTGCGAGATTTAAAGAAAGCTATAGCCATGAAGGAAATGTCACTGCCGATCCGATTGTATCTTCTAAACATTTCTGGCTTTCAAAGGGTGCGCCCGGAGTGAGTTTAATAAAGTAAGCAGTGAAGAAAAAAAAACTCGTAATAGAGTTGAAAGGGCACGGCTCTCTCTTCTTTGCCTTCACTCGTTCAAGAGTTCCGCTTCCATTCCATCCAAAAGCCAAATAGTCTGTTACAACGAAAGCGAGTCGTGGAAACAAAATTAATGGAAATCGAACTTACTCAGAGTAGAAGTTCACTCTCACGGGATCCGGGCACGCTGTATTCAAGCACAAGAAAGTCAAAATCGGCACCTTGTTGTATGATGAAAGCTTGTGTAGCGAAATCCCATCTTCTGTCGCCAATGAAATGATGACTTGTACACAAGGATTGATTTGTAGATTTATTCACAGGCAGAGAGAGCCGTCCCTTGAGTCTCCAGACCAGGAATCCAACTGACAGTATAAAGAACACTCAATCACAGAATCTACCAACACTCTAAATGACCTAACAGAGTTCCACATACCTAATGCCATGACATCACCACACTTTCCCCCCCATTAGGAAGGGAAACATTTTCAAGGGCTTTTAGTTTATCTTAAAAATTCTCTATTTATTGGGCTAAAATTTTACTTATGACAAATCAAGAGCCTTCATGTCTTTTCCCTATTTCGGTACAGCGGTTTAGACTGGTGGAGGAACCTGATAGATCAATAACCCTGGATGTCTATGATCCATTCTCCAGGCCCTTCCAGTACCAACTCTATGCCACCAAAACAGCTCTTCTAAGCAGTGCTGGATGCTATTTCCCCGCGTATTTGGCACATTTCCATTAAGAGGCGCTCTGGTACAAAATGGCTGCCCTCTGTGACATTATCTTGCAATCAGGAGAGCATAGAATAGGATGTCAACCTAGCTGTTAATTCAGAGGGTGTGCAGCTTCCACCTCCATCTCCCCATCCACACCAAAGCGGCATGTGCAGACTGTGTCAAGAAAATAAGAAAAGGAAGAAGGAAGAAAAACACTGGTGTGGCTGGCAGAAAGCAGACAATGTCCCTGTGAGGTGTGAAGTTGTTTTTCCTTGTACATGACTACTGAGCTCTGCCACATTCCACCACACAACAACCTGTGTATGTCCGAGCCCAGGATGATGCCCCTTGAAGTTTTTCCCTCTGGCTGCAGTCTTAATTTCCATATGACTAAAATATTTTTATTCAGTAAACATCCTGTTTGTTCCCTTCAGTAGGGGGATCTAAATAAACTTCTGATGGCAAATTAAATATTGAATAGAGCTAAACAAATAACCTCATGTAATGGTATTTAAATGGTTAATCTAATTTAGAAAACGTGGTGACTAAACAAATTTGAAAAAGAGAAATTAAGTTCTTAAATTACTGCCATCATCTTATTAAAGATCAAACCAAGATACTGATAACAAATATCCAAATTTTTCTTCGAAAAAGGTAAGACTCGGATATCCGGTGTTGTACAGGATCCCAGAACGCCACAGCCAGACTCACACACTTCACGCCGCACCTCGGAAAACATCACTGGTCACCAGTTCACCAACGCTGCCAGTTTAAACTCCTCACACATGCACACAACACGGGACCAGCATACCTCAATTGCAGCCTTCACTTGCACCGACCCACCAGAAACCAACGCTCAGCCACACTCTATCTCACACACATTAGTGTATCAGCAACACTAGAACGGGTGGCCTAGCCTTCTCCTACGTCACACCCAAAATAAGCAGCAGAATCCCTCTACACCTCGGGGCCTAGCAGGCAGGACAGTTTTGTTGTTTTTGAAAATATCTGAGCCAGATGGGCCCAGGCTGTGGTCCAAATTGAGACTAGCACTGATGACGGTCATTGAAATAACACATGAGAACAAGAACAAATACAATGTGTAAATAACTTTTTTCAGATAGTTTCACTTAAGACCAGGTTTATCCTCGTTCCTGTGTGTGGACGAGCGTCCCTGTGTGCTGCTCAGTACCGCAGCGTTTCCTGCTGGAGCAGGCAATCCAGTAATGCTGTGCTTGTATGCAGGTAACGCACTCCGCGACAATGTGTTATTATTATCGGGTCACTGTTTGGCAGGGCTAACTTTGCCCTTCATTCTTGCGAGGGCCGTTAGTTGTGTACTATTATATTGAATAATGCCAACGCCACTGATTTACAGTGCTCAGAAATGCAAAATTGTGGTATTGATTTCTGTACGAAAAACTAGTTACTCATTCTACAACAAAAGTAACAACACTACCCGCTTCTTAAATATGCCTCTCCAAATAGGATATTATTCACGGTTTATGAATCACAGACTATGTATATTGGTCTTGGCTGATGGAAGGGTAAGTGATATTTAACTTCTGGAAAATAGGCAAAAGAGGAATCCAAATCCGTTTTACAGAAGGAAATAAGTCTAGACAACTTGGTTATTTCCCACCTTAGTAATGGTAATCCTATTGGCTTCAGTACCTTATGGTTGTATTTTTAAATGTTACTCCCTGTTGCTCTGACTGAGCAAACGCATGTTATAATAATATATTTGTCATTACTTTAAGGCCTGCTCTTTAATGAAAATGTGTATGCTAAAACTAGTTTAAAACCTGCACCGCTATGAACGGAAGTGGACACTAGATTACGACTGATGTCAAAACGGGGCCTCTGTTGCTCCTGTGTGGCGGTACAATCTGTCAATCAACGGTGCAGCGTGCAGTGCGTGCCGGTCTGCTTGCAAAGCGCGGGCCTTTCAGGAACAGAATCCGGGGGGCGATGGCTACTTTCAGGAACAGAATCCGGGGGGAGATGGATATGGGTGAATGTTGGAAGCCCGGCTTTTGTTCATGGAGTTTTTGGCAGTTTTTTCGTCTTCATTATTTGTGGAATGCTTTTTGAGAATGTGATTCGCGTGGTCATTGGTAGAAATTTGATATGCACAGTTAAGGCCCCCACAGGGTGAAATCTTCAGATGAATGGATAACTAGTTTAATTACCATGTTACAGTGAGTGATAAGAATCCAGTATGCCGTTAGCTATTCCGAAGTGGTTTCTTTTAATTTGCATAAATCGTAAATCTTTTCTTTATCGGCAATCACAATGCAGTTTCATTTTTTGCACCCTTCTGACCTGTTCGGACGTTTGTGTGCTTGTAAAACCACAGCCAGCTCGATATTTTAATGTGCTTTCTTTTGCTGCTAAAAGGCCACATGTCCCATTCAGGTTGACCTTGAGTGCCCTCTGGTAGGGAGAAATGCAGCCAGAACTGCTCTTTACAGAGCAACATCATGAAGGTCAGGGCCATAGTTGTGTTTTGACTTCAGAGCAGTTACTCAAACAGGCTCTGAGAATATGTAGTCCTATTTTTACGTACTTCTTTCTGTTTTTCCTGCTACTTTCTTTGGCGTGGACTTCGGTTTATGAAGTTGTGGTCCTTGGGATGGATACGTGACTTGTAAGGCTAGGCCTCCAACATAGGTATCTTAATAAAACTCGTAAGGAACCTGTCCACCCCAACAAATGAAATCGAACTTGAGCTCAAAGAAAGCAATTACGATGACTTCTATCGGTTCGTGGGGTTCTGGAGATTCTCCACTGTCTTAAGGCTAACTTCTGTTTTGGGTTAATTGCCAAAGCATTTCATTTGTTTAGTTTTCTTTCATTAAAGTTGTCATTTTAATATGTAGTTTAACCAAAAAAGTATTTTTAAGAAAGGGAGAGGCCAGCGTTTCCATGGCAGCCCCGTTTAACGGAAAGTATCTCCTCCTCAGAGCCTCAAAAATGATGTGCGGTTGGGACGTGGAGGCTAAACGTCGAATTTCTTGTAATTTAATTCTGTATTCGTTACTCTTCAATCCTTTAATTTCTTCGTAATTATTCCATAAAAAATTCACTTCCAACTTTTCTTCACAGACTGTGCGTGGTACACTGGAAAAAAGCATAACGAGGCAGAGGTCAAGGCCTTCCTGGACACCATCTCAAATGCACAGCAGTTTCTGCAAGTAAGTTTTTAAACACATTTGCTTATTTTTTATGTGATTAACGGCTGCCTGTATGTATTGATTACCAGAGGGCTTCTCCTTTAATACTGTGATGCACTTTCTAAGGGTCAGTAATAGGTTTGTGCAAAAGCGAGTAAGGTCTGTGTGTGGCTTGTAGTTTTCTAGACGGTGTCGGAAACATGTTGAGTGTGCATCAAAATGTCACTTTGCCTTTACGCTGCAGCAAGGTACAATTTTCATCAATCTAAATGTTTAACTGCTTCCTTGCATCAGCATTTGGTTCATGGCACAAACATTGTGTTTTGTGCTCTGTGGGATCCTAATTGCAGCCACACCTACACGCGCTCCTTTTCTTATCTAATTAATAGCTGTTATTGCAGAAACCGCTATCCCTGCTAATGTGAATCTCTAGGCTTTAATAATGTGTTTTTGAGATCGCCAGGTCATCGCTGGTTATTCTTACGGAGTTGAGCGCTGTCTTGTCAGTCTTGACCTGCCTCAGTAAACCCGTTGGATCTGAAACCATCTTGTCTAGCAGTTCATCTCACAGCGGGTTGGTAGTACCAGGCACTGAACTGTGCTCTCTATAATCCTGTTCCCGACGGGTCGATGATGCTACTGGAGCACTCGGGTGTTCATTGTTTAGGTTTCGCATGCAAGCACTTTGAAATCTCTTGTATTCAATATATCTTACAAGGGGTCTCTTGTCAGTTTCCAGAGCCGAGTTACTGTGTTCATTCGCTTTTGTGTGGAACTTCTGTTTTTTGTTAATTTCCCCTGGCTGCACGCATTTACGATACTTCTACTAAAGCTGTTCACACTATTTAAACCCATTTACTGTCCATTTTAAATCTCTTCCCACGGAAAAGGCAGTCCGCTTCTAACAATATGCTGGGTGCTTGCTTTGTGTTACTTAGTTGTGTAAAGCAGATGCTTTAGCACGTTTGTGGCATTTCCCATTCATGCTTCAGATCCGGATTGAGTTTTTTCAATTTAATCTATTGGGTCATTATGATCAAATTCCAAATGTTGTAATCAATCAATCATTTAATTTGTAAAGCGCACTACATACCCGTAAGGGTTTCAAGGCACTGGGTGTGGGAGGGGTGGGGGGTGGGGGGGAGGGGGTGCTGCTGCTCCTGGTCGAAGAGCCAGTTCTTGAGATGTCTCCTGAAAGTCAGCAGGTCTTCGGTTGCATTGCATGTTAAAAATAAAGTCAATATACAAGAGCTATGCTATATTTTGCTACTAAACAGGCGGCCACAAGTGCAGTTACCTTGCACACAACTGGGTCATGATTTGAATGGTGCAGCAGGTGTAGTGGCACCGGGAGCAAAAGTTGTCAACTCCTAAACACCTTATATTGCTATATTTTACTACTAAACAGGCAAACACAATTGCAGTTATCTTGCAGTTCCAAGGAACTGGATTTGAATGGTGCAGCAGGTGCAGTGGCACTGGGGCCAAAAGCTTTAGGGACCCCACTAAATGCAGAATATTGCTAAATGTAACTACTAAATAAGTAGAGACAAGTGCAGTTACCTTGCAGGCACTAGAGTCATGGTTTCAATGATGCAACAGGTGCAGTGACACCGGGGTCCAAAGCTCTAAGAACCCCTCTAAACACCATATATTGCTATATTTTACTACTAAACAGGCAGCCACAAATGTTATCTTGCAGGCATAGGGGGCCTGATTTGAATGGTGCCGCAGGTGCAGTGGCACCGGGCCCAAAAGTTGTCAGAACTCCTCTAAACACATACAATTGCTATTAAATCCATCAATTCTATTAGTTCCCTCTTTCATTTTTCAACAAGTTGATATTACTTACCCGCACTATACCACGAGTAACAGCACAATATATTGCCTTTTTGTACATAAATTAAGACACTTTAACAGAGTTTCCCTAACTCTTATTGTACAACTATTCAGAAAGTTAAAACTTTAAACAAAAAAAAACCAACCTATTAATCACATAGGTGAAACGAACATTTACCAATGCTTATTTACCTCTAGAGTTTATCTGACTGACCTCTGTGAGAAGCACAAGCCGTGCTGTGAGTCGTCTGATTTTAATTCGAGATTTGATCAGTGGTCTTTTGGGGTTTCACCCATTTATCCAGTAGCTAAGGATTCTTAAGAGACAGATAATTAACCTTGTTCAAGTGGGCAAGTCAACAATAAAACCATATTGTGGCGGATATCACGCTCTTTGTCGCCATCTAATGGGGAAAATGGACGAAGCAGCACAAACCTTTACTCAGGATCTGCCATGCTGACTGTACACTGACGGAAGAGTTCACAAACCAACCCTGCACCTGTTTTCGGTACCAGGGTGCTTATACATTCACTCGTTCAACTCCCATAAGTATCAGTCAGATTAATTAGCCGCTCTGAACATTTTTAATTGAACAACCTTCGTTGGGCAACTGCTTTGAGTTAGGATTTAGTTGCCCATTCGGATTTTGGATTCTATGTTAATACATTTGTTACTTTTTTATTTGGCTGATCTTGAACTAGTTAATTTCTCTCGAAGTGTCCTCTTTCAAGAATCACTCCCATGCTAACCCAGTCTTCATTTATTAGATAGTTCCCCTCTGCCCCCTCTCACCCTCAGGCTTACTCTGAAGAGTTATCTGATAGACTTCTAGACAGAGATTCCTTACCTTAACGTTTTCCCCAGGTGTCAGACTGGATCTGGAAAGTTTTCACGAGCAGTGCCCCTGTGCACCAGTAAGTGGTGGTGTTCAGGTATATGTGGCATCGACCAAGCCGAAAGTGACATGCGTGGTGCCTATATAGGTGCCACCTTAGCCCGCTGCAGTCATTTATTTTCTTTCCGCGCAGATCCGTAAAGAGCTACCCCCAGTCTTTTTTGACTGCCCCTTTTCTGTCTTTTTGTCACAATTTCTTTGAGACCTTGTCTCCTGGTGTGTCGTGGTTTCCTCCAGGAAAGGTGGGTTTTAGCCATGTGTTACCCGTCATCGATTAAGGTCGGTGACAGACCCGCATGTGGTGTGTCTTTGGTGCTCGGAGCAGGACCACCTCACCAAGACCTCAGTTGACTGCCGCATCATGCACCCAAAAAGCCTTGAGAGAGCAGTCCGTCAAGCTCCTCAATGCTGCAGTGCTCCAGATCTTGGCTGAATGGAAGGTCCCAGACTCGCTTGTGGATCCACTCCAGGCGCTGGTTGGGGAAATAGGGTACATCCCACCGGTGCAAGAAGGTTAAGATCTTCGACTTCAACATATTCATCAAATCAAATGCAGTCGCTCTTGCGCCTCCTCAGATAAGGCATAGCTCTACAGCGCAGCCTAGGCAGTCTCTGCACCTTTCATAGTTTGCAGGACCTGAAGCGATACCCACCTGCCCCCAGTTACGAAAATTCTATTTGGCCATACACCTATTTGGGTGGCCTGTGCCTGCTGGAGTGCCTTCGGCCCCTGCAGGCTTGGGTGTGGCCCCTTCTGCCTAGGCGCAAGTCAGGGCTCTTGGATCTCTGTAGATTGATCCGGTGTGCCGCCGGTTGAGCCACCTCAACCTTCCCCCTTGCCCGCTCAAGTGTCCCAGACACCCCATGTTGATGCCATCTCCAACTTCGTCATGGAGCCGGACAGGCGTTGTCCAATGTAGGACCGGCGCAGACTGTGAGCCGACTCCCCATGTCTGACCAAGTGCCTTATTTAAATGACAAGCTTTGATTGGGAGGGTTCTTTGGTCCCTTATAGAACCCAGACCTTACAAAGTCATGAGAATAGCTGGTATGAGGATCTGCCAGATGCTAGTGGACTGGATCCCTCCCCAGACACTGGCCTGGTCTCTTCCCCTACTGTGGAGGGGACTTTGCGCTACAAAATAGCAGACAAGACCAATGTCTTGACAGAGGTGCTTCAGCCGGGAGTTTCCCTCAGGGAACCGTTACTTCCATCCAATGAGGCCCTTACTGACTTCCTATTCTGGGCTTGGTCCAAGCCCTGCACAGGGGCTTCTGTGCCTAGAATAATTGCCCGCCACCGTTGCTTTGCCCAGGGGACCTCCGCTTCCTCACCCGGCACCCCACTTGGAGAGCTTGGTGGTCCAGGCCACCACCTCCAAAGTTAACTCCAGCGCATTCCCTACCACTCCACCGGATAGAGAACCCAAATGACTGGATACCTTTGGGAAGAGGATACTCCCTTCCGCCAGCCTGGCACTTTGGTCCGTAAATACCGCATGCCTCTTGGGCAGATATTCCCATGCCATCTGGCTACGGAAGGGTCTTCCAATGCCCAGTCATCCTGGCCAGCAAACCACACAATCATTTGGTTGCCGAGGACGCAGTTCCCACAGACCACGTGGGTCAGGTAGCCGGAGTTCTAGCCCCCCTCTCCCCCCCCAAGCCTCCAAACCCCTTTAGGGCATCCTGTGGGGAGCAGGATACACCATCAGCTGCACCACTGGATGCCAAAACCATCTGACACTTGCAGCCCTGCCAAGTACCATGCATCAGACGTAAGTCTAGCGCATTTCAGTGTGTTGATCTGCATCACTGCGCTGAAATGTCTTGTCACGCATTATAGCGCCTCCTCAGCTGCCACGTGGAGCGCTGCTATAATACACACGATCGGCTAAGCTGCAGTGCCCGTCAGCGCCGTGCACGCTGCTCCTGGCAGGCGGAGGCTGGCTAGACCTGCTTGCAGCTCTGTGAGTACTGCTACAATATAATTGTATATATGTTAGGCACATTCTAGAGCAGACACACGTGGCTCCAAACTTAAACTGACATCACTGCAGTCCGTGCCCAATGGTGAAGTTCATTGACTTGACAATTAGAAACAATAGGGTACCTTGAGTCATGGTCCGTCCTCCTGCTGCCACCCGTGCTTCTTGAAGTTATGCGCAGCTACTGCTCCTCCCGACTTCGCCGCTCTGATCACAGCGGGGTGGCGGGGATAAGGTGATGGATTTGCGACATAATACCCACAGCCGATGACTTTTGCTGTTGACCGTCAGAGGCTCAGAGTGATTTCTGTGGGCTGGAGTTTGACCTCTCTAATCCGGACACGGTGTACCTGGACTGGAGAGGCAAACCTGTTCGGTAAGCTTGATTCAGATTGCTTTGAGAGTGACGAACTCACAAGCCAGTGTCATAGTAGAGGCAGCGCCAGGGCCAGTCGCCGTGACAGTGGGTGCAGCAAGCAGCTGTGCTCGCCAGTTGCAGCATGAACAACAGCACAGCAGGCGGTAATATCTTGCGCTCCCAGGACCCTGCCCACCAGGCCATGGCGCCACTAGCTGGAATCAGCTGCCCACTGACTATCATGATGAATAATCAGTAAGTGCCTGGGAGAGCAGGTAATCTATTAACTGTAATTATCAATTACATCTTTTTAAAAACACTTCTCCATTACTGCCATATATAAATTGCTGTTACAGTATTGAGCTATGTGACTAGGTCAGTGGGCCATAGCTAATGCTTTCTGATGTTTATTTCCTCCCTCAGCCCGTGCCCCAGCCCGAGCCCCCAGTACCTGTTGCTGCCAACTTTAGAACTCTCCTTGAACACATGCTCTGAGTCCAGGAAAGTGTGAGCAGGTGGTGTTTAGGGCAGGCACGCCTCTCTCATACATGTCTAGCAGTGACCTGCAAACCTAATGAAAGCAACTTTGAACAGAAACCATGCATGTTTAAAGCATCGGTATTGCAGAGAAAAAAAAGTTCCTATTAATTCACCAAATAAAAATATGCATTCCAGTGACCAGTTTAGCCCTCCGAAATACTCACCAGCGTTGACTGGGGACAGACTGACTTCCCTACTGTACAGCAGTTGAGTGTATGCAGTTGACTGAGACAGTGAGTGTAACCGATAGAGACACTATTTTTCCTCACCTAGGTGCAACACTGTAGTGTTGCGTCTCTACTAGAGACGAGGTATTATAAAACGAACACTACAACAGTGATTTCGCACAGAGAGGGGTTAAATATCCCTGTTGAAAGCACTTAAATTACATATTCCTGCAAACTATGATCAGTTTACAAGGGTTTCTGCAAGTTGCAGCCGTTTTAAGATTCTTCATTTCTTGTTGCTCAAATGGGTGTCATTTCTAATATTTATATATGTTTATCCTATCTTTACTGTTTGATTTTGCTCGTGAGAAAGTGTCACAGTGGTTGAAATGTCACTCATAATTGCACTGAAATTCTAAAAAGTCACACATAGCAATCGGAAACCTTGGAAGCTATGAACTTAGGATTTGTGGCTCACCCAAAGGGGCTACTCCCTCCCATTTGTGACTGCTCCCACCCCACCCATGCTACCTACTTACGACAATTTGATGGAGTACCACTTCTCCTTGCTCCATCAGAAGGTGTTCGCTCTCTTGGCCAAGGGACCTATATAGAAGGCATCTGCATCAGAAATAGGTCGTGGTTGCTATACCTGCTATTTCTGGTGCCCAGAAGGACCGAAGCCTTCGTCCTAGTCTAGACCTGCGCCGTCTCACTCTTTCTGAAAAAGGAGAAATTCAAAATGCTCACCCTCACATGTGCTATCTGTCCTGGATCTAGGAGACTGGATGGTATTGCTGGATTTACAGGATGCTTATTTTGCAATCCCTGTCCTGCCTGCCCACGGGCCTTTCCTGCAGATCATGGTAGACCATGAAGACTTTTAGTTTAGCGTGCTCCCCTTCGGCCTTACCAGTGCCCCTCAGGTGTTCATGAAAGTTGCAGCTCATCCTATGGATGTCAAGAATTTCCGTTTTTCACTACCTCGAGGATTGGCTGTTGAAGGCTGACTCGCCCCCGGCACTCGTGTCCCACCTCCAGACTATGGCGAACCTTCTGCACTTGCTGGGGTTCACTATCAACGTGCGAAGTCACGCCTTCTCCTCCCAAGACTCGCTTTCATCGGAGCTGTTCTGGACACAATGCAGTTTCGGGCTTACCCTCCTGTATGATGAGTCCACGATTTTTTGGCTAGGATATTGATGTTTTGGCCTCTATTCTGGATTGTGGTGAAACTGACTTTGGATGCTTTGAACCTCATGTCCTCTTCCATGCTGCTTGTGACACATGCCCATTGGCATATGAGGGCTTTGTAAAGAGACCTGAAGTTCCAGTAGGCATAGCATCCGGGGAATCGCTGACTTCCTCCAGATCTTGGTGGGAACGTCAAAAGATCTGCAGTTGTGGCTAGCGAACTGTGATTGGGCCAGTGGCAGACCTCTCTCCCTTCCACAGCCAGCTCTGACTGTGGTGATACATGTCATTTCTGGGCTCGGTCGGCCATCTGGGTGAGGTGTAGATCACAGTACTCTGGTCTCCAGGGAAATTCGGACTCCACATCAAACTGTTGGAGTTCCAATCTATCTGACTGGCATTGAAGCCTTCCTTCCTTTAATCAGAAGTATGGTACAGGTGTTCACAAACAACACCACCCCCATGTGGTATTGCAACAAACAGAGCGGGGTAGGGTCGTGGAAAATTTGCCAACAGTCGCACTACTCCTCTGGACATGGCTAGAAAATCAGGGCATTTCCCTGGTGGTTCAACACCTGGGGGGCTCTGAACACCGAGGTGGACGAACTCTGCTGTCGATGCTTAGCAGATTACGAATGGCGTCTTGATGGATGGGTTTTCGACTCAAGAGTGCAATGAGGCCTGCTGATCACATCTCCGTGCCAGTGGCCTTACCCTAAAGTGTATGTTGAATTGGCTTTACCCAATTGGAAATGACTAACTTACCTCTATATGGTATCCAGGACATGCAAGTTAGAGGGGTACCCTGGGGCTTTTGGCACTTGTTATGCCACCCTGGAGGTCCCCCAAATAAAACGAGTTCTTCAGTCTGCAACTGCAGACTGGCAAGCAGTTGTGCACTGCTAGCCTGACCCTTGCCATTATTAGCAAAGGCAAAGCTACTACTTCCCCTGTGCATCTGTCACCCATCTGGCAGGCCTACTGAGTCCTAAGGCTGGATGCAGCATATGACACGAGTATGACATTTAGTCCTGACAGTAAACATGCAAAAACACCAGTTTTACTGTGGGAAAGCTTAGTCTTTCAATTGGCGATTGCAGAGTGAGCTCTTAGCTTTGCGAACTCCTGAACGGTGCAACCAAAGTGGGCAATCCAAGTTATCAAACAACTTGCTACATTAAGCTCGACTTCTATCTTGGGTCGAAATTAATGCAACTTGCAGCCTCCAACTTTTACCAAGCTGCCACTTTTTTCCCTTTAAACCTCCTGTGCCTTTCTGGGCACACACTGAGCCTGTGCCATAAGAAAGCTTTGAAGGGTAACAATGGGACATTGCAGTCCAGTTAGGTGTTACCCTCCCTCCCAAATTAAGTCACTTAGGTGTTGGTACCAAAAGGCAGGCTTCAAAGAGGAAGCCACCATTGAGGGGCAAATGTGTCACACTAGGGAGGAGTGCTGCACGATTGTTTAGGTAGGCAGGCAGGCATGGGGAGCAGAGATGAGAAACCTGGTCCCTAGAGGCATGTAACCCTGAGGTTGCCACAACCCAGGGGTGGGCTGGGGAGGTAGGGGGGGGGGGGTATGAACACAGAGGTTTCGCAACATCTTGGGAGTGGGCAGAATAGTATATCCTGCGATAGCCAGATTCTACATTCCACAGGAAGTGGTCACCTGCTTTGAGGAAACCTGGTAGTCCACTGGCTACAAAATGCATCCTGCCCTGAAGGCATTGTCCAAGCATAAGTGGGGCACTTTTGGCACCCAGATTCACATCTTAACTGACTTGGAATAAGGACAGTGGGACTGCCATGATGCACAGAAAGACTAGCAAAGTAGGCTTCCCTGTCAAAGGCTGCACCTGGTGGCTAGTGAAGAGGGGTACTGTGCCTGCCGTATCCTGCTCAATGGAAATCGGTCTCCAGAACCCAGACAAGCCAAGGGCCAGCTGATTGGCCTCCTGTTCGGAACACAGGGACACAACGGCTGAAGAAGCCTGATGGGGCAAGTTGTCCACAAGCCTGATGCACAGAGTTGCGTCAGAGTTTGCTGAGCCCAAGAGTGCTGTCAGAGTTGCTGGGATCCTCAGAAGGCGAATTATCGACCAGGAACGATTGGCCTCTGACCCCGACATTGGACTGGAAGCCCGATTGGCGACTGAACTTCAGCCAGACCAAAGAGGATCTTGTGGGATGTTGATCCTGCAATGAGTGCCCACACCATCTTCATGGACCGAGGAACACCTGCAAGAAGACAACAGTCAACTGCATTGCATTCACAGCATCCTGAAAGCATCTTTCATCCCTTGCATCAGGACCACTCCATAGGAATCCATTGCAACACGCAGTGCCTGGACCTGCTTGAAGACTGCTTCTTCTGTGGAGATAACTGTTTCTATGGGCCTTGCTGGTCCCCTGACTAGCTCCATGCCAGAGTTGGTCGCCCCCAAGTACTTCTAACTGACCACATAGAAACTTTTTCAAGGAAACTGAAGTGTCAAAGTGACAAATTCATTGAATTTACCAATCCTTTTTTACGGTTGAGTGAAAATGCTTTGGTTTATGAATATCCTATCTCCTTACCTCAGGTGGATCTTTTTCGTTCTGGTGTCTACAATCTTTTAATACAGCCTATTTTTATAAATTGCTGTCCAGTTTCTTGAGTGCCGCGTCGATTTCTTCTTCAGTTGTTTCAGTGCTGTTTAAATGCTTTACTCTTGTTCCTCTGTGTAAACCTTACTGCTCAGTGCCACATTTACCCAGGGTAGAGCTGAGGGTTTCACAGATAAAATCTAAAGGGGTTGGTAACTATTATATGGTGATGTTGCACAACCATATCGTATAATACACCCCATTCCCTCACACAAGGCCCAAGTATTTCTTGTGGCTCTGGATGGGCACGGAGAGTCTGGCATCCCGAGCTGTTGAGTATGTGCCCTGTCCTCCCATCAGGCTGCTTCTTCAGGAGGATCTTCTGTCACAGCAACATGGCAGGGTCCGGCACCGAAACATAAAAAAGCTTCGCCTTCATGCATGGAGAGTGATGAGCAACAGTAGACAGCTTTTGACTTTCCACCTGAAGTCTGCAACGTTATCTTGGCAGCCAGGCATACATCCACCAGGACGGTATACGTCTGTCATTGGAGCAAGCTTGTGGCATGGTGTACAGATAAACAGAATGACCCCGTATCTGCACCCCTTTCCCAGCTTCTTTTGTTTATTCTTACCCTAGCCCAGCAGGGCTCTGCTAATTTGTCTGCCATACCGGCATTTCTGCAGTTGCCATATTAGCCATAACTTTTCAAATCCACTATTGTAAATAGGTTTTTCAAAGGTCTTCAACAGGTTTCCACCAGCTCCTTTTTAGGTCTCGCTCTCGAGACCAATTGTCGCCGAGATGCCTCTCAAGGGAGACAGACCGGGGCACGCGCAGCGATTGGGGTCGGGGTCTGTGGACGTGCTTGAGCAGACGCGCGCACACACCCCGCCGCTGCCGACCCCCCCTCACCGCATCCGCGGCTGCCTAACGCGCGCGCACACACCTCGTTATGAGAAAGGTGACAATTCCGACTGCAACAATGGGTACTATTTGAACTACAGTTCTCGATTGCGCTTTATAATAAAACTAGCTGTGGGTTTAAGAGAAACTACATTACGCACTGCAAGCCACTCACCAGTGACACCAAGAATTTCCCTCAGTGGTCGTTAATATTCCTTTGAACGTCTACTGTCGAGAATCACCAAAAGATCCTATCATTTGTGCGGAGACATATTCCATTAGTTGTGTAAAAGCGTAATAACACTGGATTTGTTGACAATAATCCGGTCGTCGGATTGGCTAGGAGGACTCTCGTCATTCATTGGCATTTGGGTTTTGAGAAAGTAACGCGGCTAGTTATTGGCTGCGGTGTGAGCTTGCCTGCTGCGTATCGCTTTGAGGTTCCTTCTTCCATACGGTACCGAATTTGCTTTGTTTCACGTTGCTTTCAAAAGTCCATTAATACGTATGATGAATGTTGTATTTTTAGGAATTTCTGCTTATTTTTAGTTGACGCTTTTTAGGTTTCGCCTGACCCAGCGCTTTCGCTGGTCTGGCGAGACTTTAAGTAAGGGCTTCAAAAAATGCTGCCACAGCTTGCAGTGCATGTGCGCGGGCGCGCGCTTGAGCAGAGGCGCCATATGGCGTGATTACTGCTGTGTGCGCAGCACTCCCGCACATACACTGCAAGCTGTGGCCTGCGATAGCATTTTTCACGCAATCAAACAAAACTGTTGCCTATGGAGTCCTTTTAACACCCAGCGTGCCATCTGGTGCCAATACGCTTTGCGTGTTTTTTTTTTTGTCTCAGTCCCTGGGCACAAGCAGGCATCCACTTCTGTCTTTTTTGCTGTGATCAGCTGTCCTGACAGAAGTGGATGCCTGCTTGGGCCCCGGGGGAACTGAAAGCAAAAACAAACATGCATCCACTTCTTTTTGTTGCGATCAGCTTGTTTTATGTTGCATATTTACTTACACTTGCACTGAAACCCTTAACTTAATCTCACCACTACAGCCCCGCCCCTTGCTCTCACCAGTGCAGCTTCTCACTATGCTGTCACCACTGCAGTCCCTCCCTGTTGCTCTCTCCACTGCACCCCCTCCCCTCTCTCTCACCACTGCAGCCCCTCCCCTCTCTCTCACCACTGCAGCCCCTCCCCTCACTCTCACCACTGCAGCTCCTCCCCTTGCTCTCACCACTGCAGTCCCTCCTCCCCTTGCTCCCACTACTGCAGCCCCCTTGCTCTCACCACTGCAGCCCCCTTGCTCTCACCACTGCAGCCTCTCACTGTGCTTTCACAACTGCAGCCCCTCCCCTTACTTTCACCTCTGCAGCCCTTTCCCCTCACCTCTGCAGCCCCTCCCCTTACTCTCACCTCTGTAGTCCTCCCCTTGCTCTCACCACTGCAGACCCTCACCTTGCTTTAACCACTGCTGCCCATCCCCTTGCTCCCACTACTATAGCCCCTTCCCTTGCTCTCACCTCTGCAGCCCCCTCTGTTCTCCCCACTGTAGCTCCCCCCTGCTCTCACCTCTGCTGCCCTTTCTCTTGCTTTCACTACTGCAGCCCCAGCCATCGGCTCACCACATCACCCTCTCCTGTTCCTGCCGATGATGTATTTGCTGTTCGCCTTCTCATGTGATTGCATTAGCTTCACCACTGTGATCACACCCATAACTCGCTAACCTGCCTCCCCTCACTCTCCTCTTTGGCTTTCTCTTGCAACTCTTCTTTCTCCTTGTAAATCACTTCTGTGCACGTCCCTAAACCTATTTTTATTTTCACGTGATCTTCCCACTTCCTCGTGTCCTTTCACTCCTCTCACTTCGTCTCTCTCTAATCGGCAAAACCTTTCTCGCCATCACGGTTTCTGTGCCCCTCCCGTTTAATGTCCGCCCTTCTCTTGGAGTGGCACATTCATATCCTGCGCAAAAACGTAATTATCTCCACGGCTTCCAGAGAGAACAAGCATTTACAATGCAATAGGTTTTGCATTTACGTAAGTTTGAGCTATTGGCATTGTAAATGACAATGCCTTTTTTATGGTTTGGTTTTTAAAACATAAATAAAAGGCATTGCCATTTCCAATGCCAATAGCTTACTCGCGTAAATGCGAGACCTATTGCATTGCAAATGCTTGTTATTATGCCGCAGTTGGACCTCAACTTAGTTTTAACACTTTTGATGTAAGTTCCTTTTGAGCCGCCACACAACTGCTCTCTGACTCCTTGCCATAAAAAACTGCATTCCTAGTGGCAAAGACATCTGCCCAGAGGGTCTGTGAACTACAGGTGCTGTCATCACAGCGTTTGTACCCAACCATCTACCTAGATAAACTGGTACTTCGCACCAGTGCATCCTTCCTACCGAAGGTGGTAACTCCCTTTCATGTCGGTCAGTCCATCCTTTTGCCTACCTTTTATGTTCCACCTGATCCCTATAAAGAAAGTGGAGACTCCATCGGCTGGACCAAAAAGAAGTTGGTTTTTCTACCTTGCCCTCACAAGAGTTCCGGGTGGATGATCAACCCTGTGGGGTACATCGGAGCCAAAAAAGGAAAAGTGGTGCAAAAATTGACCATCTCATGATGGATAGTGCTCTGCATCAAAATCTGATACACATTGGCTAAAAAGTAACCTCCTGAAGGTTTGTGAACTCATTTTACCAGAGCCATGGCTGCGACCACTGTTAGCTCACAGAATACCTGACCCATATATTTGTCAGGTAGCCACGTGAACTTCCCTGCACATGTTTACGAAGCACTACTGCCTGAACAGTTCACGCCGGCAAGACAAAGACTTTACATGTAGGATCCTACAGGATTTTCCCTTACCTGGACGACTGGTTGCTGAAGGCTTCTACCAAGCACGCAGCAGAAGAATCGGTCATGGCGTGCACACGCCCTTTCAACAATCTCGGGCTGACTCTCAGCACAGAAAAGTCGAGCCTCTGTCCATCCAGAACAGCCAGGTTTCTGGGAGCCATTCTGGATGCGTCCATCAACAAAGCTTTTCCCACCCTGGAGCGGCAAGAAAAGCTGATGGCTTTGGCCTGTCTGCTGTTAAAAAGACGGTCACTTTTAGTTCGCCTCTACAAGTCCCTCCTAGAGTCCATTTCCTAATGCATTCCTCTGATTCCTCACTGCAGGTTGCGGATGCGTCCTCTCCAGGAGGAGTTGGACTTGCAGTGGCGCCAAGTCGACGGATCTTTTGAAGACATGGTCTTCGTTACCGTGTCCATGAGAGACGCCGCATCATGGTGGACGTACGAGGAAAACATTTCTCAGGGTCTCTCCTTCAGGATCACTCCTGCTCCTCAGATAATTACTACAGACTCCTCGCTAGAGGGCTGGGGAGTAGTCTTGCAAGACCTTCATGTAAGCGGCCGTTAGCTGCTCAACATAGTCTTCTGCATATCAATCTGCTGGAGCTCAGAGCGATTCGCCTAGCCTTGTAGGTGTTTCTTCCACGAATACAGCAGACTGCAGTTCTAATACGGACAGACAACACGACGGCTTTGCATTATATAAACCAGGAAGGCGGCACCAGATCTCGTCTTTTGTCACAAGAATCCCAGACAAAGCGAAGCACCTTCCAGGCATTCTCAACCAGGCAGCAGACACACTGAGCAGACTGAAATCGGTCAGCCACGAATGGGAACAGGACCAGTGCACCCTAGAAGAGGTTTTTCACCTATGGGGCAGGCCTACCATAGACCTCTTTGCCACGCCGGAGAACAAAAAATGCCGATTTTACACAAGCAGGCTTCACCAGCGGTGATCATTGGGAAATGCGCTTTCGATGGACTGGTCAGGCGCATTTGTTTATGCTTTTCGCCCCATTCCTCTGATCCCCAGGCTTCTCAGGAAGTTCTAAGCGGAACCTTGCAAGATGATTTTGATAGCTCCTGCGTGGCCCCGACAGTTTTGGTTCACAGAGCTGCATCTCCTCTCCCTGGACCTTCCACTTCCGTTGCAGCTGATTCATTTGCTGCTGACAATGTCCCAGGGCCAAGTCTGGCATCCGGATCCTCAATCTCTGCAGTTGTCGGCATGGCTCCTGAGAAGCGAGAATTTCTTGGTTTGACCCTTTCAACAGAATGTAGAGAGGTGCTCTTTCAGACACGAGCCCCAAGTACCAACATGACATACAAGTTGAAGTGGAAGCGTTTCTGAATTTGGTGCCAGCAAAAGGGTATCCATCCTTTTTCTTCTGAACCACATGAAGTTCTTTCTTACATTCTTTCATTAGCAAAATCGGGGCTGGCTCACTCTTCCATCAAGGTGCATCTTGCTGCCATTTCTCGCTTCAGACGCACATCCTCCAGTCCTTCCCTCTGGTTGGCAAGGATAACAGTTTCTCAAGGGCATTTTCAGAGTCTTCCCACCAGTCAAGCCTCCGCCTCCTCTTTGGCCCCTTAACTTGGTTCTCACCCAGCTCATGAAGCATCCCTTCAAACCTATTCACTGGGTGGATTTGAAATTCCTCTCCTAGAAGGTAGCTCTTCTACTGGCCTTGACTTTGGGTAGAAGAGTGGGTGAATTGCAGGCTCTCACCATTCAGGAACCTTTTCTCCAGTTCTAAAAGGGTACAGTGATACTACGCACCAACCCAAAGTTCATACCGAAAGTGCCTTCAGACTTTCATTTGTTTGAGCTGGTCATACTCAAACTTTTTTCCCTCATCCTACTACTCTGGCAGAAAAGGCGCTCCACTCACTGGACATTCAGAGGTGCTTAAAATTCTATATCCAACGTACTAAAGACTTCAGGAAGTCTCCTCCACTATTTGTGTCTTTTAGTGATCCTCGTAAGGGATTTCCCCTTTCCAAGCAGGGGATTGCTCGTTGGATTACCAGCGCTATCCAGTATTGTCACAGAGCAGCGGGTAAGCCCCTGGAAGGGCGGGTCCGTGCTCACTCCACAAGGGCAATTTTGTCTTCCACAGCCCTCTTTGCCGGAGTTCCTATCCAGGAGATCTGCAGGGCAGCGACCTGGAGCAGTACTCATACATTTACAAGACATTACTGCCTCGATTTTGCAACGAAGAGTGACACAGCACTGGGCCAGGCAGTCCTGAGGAACCGCTTTCAGTAGTGGTGAGCTTTCTCTTTCATCCCTCCTTCCATGTTACTGTTTTTCAGCTCATGCACATTTTTGAAGCTCGTGTCTATATTTTCTATGGTTTCTAAGAATGTTGATTGACCATTGAAATTGTCATTATGGTGAATGTGCTATTGCTTTGTTCTTGGTTTTATAATGTTCATGGTTCCAAAAATGTGCTGATTACTAGCTACTCTGATACAAGCATGGGAATCTATGAAAGTTCCAATACTGGAGTAAGAAAACAAGTTACTTACCTGTAACTTTGGTTCTCCAGTATTGGAAACTTTCATAGATTCCCATGTGACCCACCCTCCTTCCCTGGGGAAAGCTCAGCCTCCAGCACCTTCAGTGATGTGGTTACACAACGGCTACGAAAATCTGAGGTTCTGAGCTTCGCTCAGGAGGGTTCTAAGGGGTGAGGCTAATTTGATTGGTTGTTAACTTTATTTGGTCTCTTTTACAAAAAGAGGTGGATAGGTTGCAAAATGAGAATGGGCCTAGGCGTAGTTTCTGTTTTGGTAACTGTTTCTATTGCTATTTTGTGTGCACCGGGGACTCCCATTCCGACGATGGGGAATGATACAAGCATGGGAATCTATGAAAGTTTCCAATACTGGTGAACCAAAGTTACAGGTAAGTAACTTGTTTTCGTCCCTGGGCTGCAGGGGGGTCACATGGCCCCCACGTTACATTAAATTAGCCCCGGGGAGGTGGCTGTCCCCAGGGCTGCAGGGGGTCACGTTCCCCCCTCATTTAACATAATTGTTCCCGGGGAGGTGGCTGTCCTCGGGGCTGTGTGGGCCCCCCACGCATTTATTTGAAAAATAAAGCCCTGGGGTGGTGGTGGTTCCCCGCATCTTTTGTAATCATTGCCTCTGAGACCTGGCCTTCAACGGAGGCTTAAAGAATACAAAGCTTTGGAGCCCGCACTTCGTTCGAGGAGGCCTTGGGGGTCAAGGTGTTCGTACCTGCCCCCTTTTCTTGTATTTTTCCTTGTGACTCGGTTCAACAGTCACAAGATGGCTGCCAACATTTCCTGGTTTGAAGTGTTGGCAGCCAATCAGATTTCAGGCTCGAGATCGAGTGGGTTTGCGGATTCTCTGCGGCCATATTTGTATATCTGAGAAATTTCTCAGGAACTACGGAACGGTTTTACACCATTTAACAAGTGCTTTCTGTACCAAAAGCTACCCTTTTGCCAAATTTGGTGTAATTCCATTGAGCAGGTGAGGGTGTAGCCGTGTCTAAAGTTTCCTATGGAAATTAATATGGAGAAAACACATTTTGGGACCCCTCCTTTTTTCTCAGCCCTCGCTTGACAAATCACAGCTAAACTTTCAACACACCAGCTGAAGTGAGTGGGCCGTAAGTTTGGAAAATTTAGTCAAACTGTGCCAAAGATATTGGCAAAAGAAAACACGCTTTTTGAATAGAAACAAACTCCTAACTAGAACTATCCACTGGCGACTGCCAATAGCTAATAGATAGATACATAGATAGATAACTCTCACTAGATCTCACTATATGTCTATATATATTTCTGTATTAATTTGTATCTCAATAACCAGAATTGAATTCTTAGGAGGTGTTTTAGATACACATGTTGAAATCTCATACCCTTCTGAAGAATGGGCCATCTACCTTCAAATGGCTGCAAAGCAATCTCAGCAACTTCATACTATAATGGTACACAAGTAGAATCCCATGCTTAGAATGGTATCCTCTTGTATTCCTATGGTACCAAATTGCTGTCTCCTCATGAGACCGCAAGAGGAGCTAGACTCTCAGGGTATTTTCTTGAGGGTCTTTTGAGGATCTTGTAAGGGTAATTATGATTTTTTTTTACCAAAAAGTTGAATGATGACCTATTTAGTACCTAGGCAAATTAAACATCTAAAGTAGCAGAGCTTTGTATGGTCACTTTACAAGGCATTTCTTTCTTTTATGAGAGACCATGGCTTTCTATCATTGATCGATTTAGAAGACCCCCATTTCAATATACCAAGTCGTCCTGGTCACAGAAAAGAACAATCACCTTCAATTCAGAGCCCTGTTGTTTGAACTCATGAATATTTACCATGTGTATGGCTCTGAAAGTTTTTGGTGTCACAGCTAGTCATTGTACACTTACTTGCACAACTAGCTTATCATAGCTCCATCAATGCATGCCAGTTTGAACCACAGTATTTCTGTAGTTGCAGGAACTAAACCTGCATCCTCCTCAGGAGCGGAGTAGGATTGTAGGACTACAAGAATAAGGTTTAACATCTCAAATTCCTTCAGTGGAGGTTTGTCGAAGTAAATCTATTGGTGCAACAAAGTCTGGCTAGATCTAATATGCAGTTATAAGTAAAGGAAGCTAGTGGCTCTGCATGTCAGGGGGATGAGTTCTTAATTAGACTCCAAACTTCATACGAACATGCTGGACCTCAGGATGATTAGATTTGCCCCCAAGACGTCCCCTTGCACATGCCAAGCATTACAATGACTTGATTAAAATGGACAATAGGACAATATACTACATTCATAAGCAAATGTACATGAGATCTCTCCTGTTATTTCTGGAATCTCAAAAGCTCTGGTATTGAGCCCTGACGTACAAGATGGATCTATCAGCGTAGCACGTGCCGAGGTTGGAAAATGGATGCACAATTGTGCTCAGCAGTACAACATGGGAAAACCACAAATGAGAGTTGGATGGTATGAAGTAAAAAGCTAATATTCTTTTTTTCTGGAAATTCTAAACTGCAGCATCTTTGTGACTCATCGCAGCTTTAAATGTCATCTGCGAACCAGTGTGACCTTTCAGGGAGTGTTCTCAAAATACTGAGGGGCAAGTTCATATAAATTTTCCACAGGTTGCCTCTACTCATCAGAGGACTCTGCAAGAGAAAGAAGGAATTTTGCTCTGTGAAACAGTAGCTCCTACCTTTGCAAGGCATGTTGGTTTCCAGAACTTTGGCGGATGTCAATTTAAACACCAATCCAAGTAAAGCCTATCCTCTTTTTTTGCTCACGGTGTTTGTATTCAACATCACAACATGCAGTCTCTTCCTCTTAAAGCTCGGCTTCTCGAGTTCGAATGTGTTGCTTTTTCCTACCACAAGATTGCAAGCACATATTGCAGGCGGCAGTGCAGTCTGCCTTGAACTCCTATAGAATAAAATGTAAAGGATTCATTATTTCAGCAAAATATATATATCTGGACCCCTCCACGTGTCTCTGTACCAATTTGTACTGTATCTTTTTGTAGCTCACCAGACCAGTCCTGTGATTGAATTAAATTATTGTACATCTAGTGACGATCTGTAGATTTTTTTAGAAGGCCCGATTGGCCTTTGCTTTTCTTAGCCAGAAAAGTTAAAGAATTTATGAAAGGTTTCTTTAAATAATTTTCACCAGTTATAGGAATGGCTGTGGGGTGGGAGTAAAATCAAGCCCCAACAACCTTGATAAAACCCCCATTTGAAACTATCCACTTATCCATGGTATTTGAAAACTGCTTTTTGAAATCTATAACCAAAGCCAGACATGTCCATGAGATTCCAGTATTTTTGGCTAAGCTGTCCCTTTTAATATAGACCTATTTATGCTGAAGGAAAAAAAACTAGGTTTTCAAATAGTTCCAACATTTTCCTTGAGCTAGTTAACTTTATTCCTACAGCCTTATTCTGTGGTGCAGAGATCACTCACTTGATAAAGTGATGTTTAAAATTCTATATTTAGCACACAAAGGTTTAAAAAAACGGATAATTTTTTTAATTTTATTTATAAAATAATCAAGGAACTTCTATCTAGGCAAAGCATTAGCCGATAGATTGTTTCTGGTATACCTAATTTAGGTATAACTGTAGCTCATGAATCCATGGCCAGGCTTCTACCTGCTTGGATCCAAATTTATTCTCCAAGAGGAATTGCTGCTAGTCATTTTTGTTTTGTTTTGTTTGGAAGATGATTTGCTTTAGAGTATTAAGTCTGTAGATGCAGCACCACTGCCAGATGATCGTGTCCCCAGCAGCCGCACCCTGTTCAGTAATTATACAAAATAAAACTAGCTCTAGCAGGATTGATCTACAAGACACTAGTCACCACAAATAATACTTGAATTGTTATCGGCCGAATTAATATTGCCCAACTAAATAATCAGTTGTTAACTTGGATATCGCTTTGTATTCTGCATGCCTTTTATCTGATAAGACAACACACTTGTTTGTGCCAAATCTCATCATTTATTATGTATTGAAAATTAAAAATTCATTTCTCATACAGGTATCCACAAAAATGTTCCCAAAAAAATGCATCTTAAATACTACACAATCCTTGCCAAATCATGTCTGTTCCGAATATTTTAGCTTTGAACCATCAAAAGCTAATCCACCTAATGACAGCACCAGTTGAAACAGTTATGTATCCAATGTCTCTAATCATTTAGAGCAATGGTCCTCATTTCATTTGTGGATTTAGAAGATTTGTCTGGTGGACTCCTTACGGATTTGATTGGTGCGTTTCGACCTATTTAACTCCAGGCTTATAGGTTATTTACTTGTACCAAAAACTGTTAGCCTTCATTATTACAAGCCTGGCTCTTGTGGATATTATTTCCACTGCAACTTGAAACTGACCTAACTGAATTTGTGTCAACCAAGTGGAGGAAGAAGAGAACCGGGAGCTGTATCGGCAGGCAGTCAAAGTTTGTCCACACGCAGCGCTCGTGCTGTGATGGCTCGGCCTTATCTCTGGACTGTCAAAACAGAATTTCTGACTCCCATGTGTCTGTAGAAGAATGTATCAACAGACAACCAGAGGATCCACACACAGCCGTCGTCAATTCAGTATGTGGCTGCCCCGATGGCAGTGGCTTGGCAAACTTTTCCATCTACTCCTGTTTCTGGCTTGTTTGCATATGATCTTTAGCCATGAGCATGCCTGCCGATTTAGTGTGTAAGCCCATATCGATTAAACTAGGGAAGGGTCCTGCCGGACTACGACTGGAATGATCAGTCCAGTATATTTAGTGTGCCGTAGAGATGTACCAGAGGACAGTGGCCACCCTACACCAGGGCTTGTGACACTTTAATACTCTCTAATTTATTTTAACTCAAAATTCAAACTAAGCAGCTTATCTTAACATATTGTTATTGCTGCTTTTATGCCCAGTAATATTTCTGAGTTCTTTTATTATTTCATTTAATGTCTCATCTGGCCCGCTTGCCAGGAAGTCTTGTTCGCCAAGGCAGTACCAACAGCCAGAATTACCAGTGGGCATCTGACGAAAAGCCCAACATAAGTCCAGGCCAGTCAAGATGGGGGGAAAGGGGCTCCCGCTTCACCCACATCTAAGGCAGGGAGAATAAGCAGCACAGTCAGGGGAGCCATGCAGAGCAACCCACTCCTCGCTGTACTCCCTTCAACCGGGAGCCCAGGAGGACACAGCATATCTGCCTATGCTGTTCAGGCTGTCCCTGCTTTGGTCGGCGACTGGGGGCTTCACCCTGCACGCTGCCTCTTGGACGAGCGTCACCCGGTTGACTAGTCTGAGTGAGTCCTGAAGAGCTGAGAAGACAGAACAGGGTTCACAGGCACTGCAACTCACAGGTACCATGTGTTCCCCCCCCCCCCCCCACCCAACCTTGGACAACAGGTTGCGAGGCCCTGCAGTGCCAAGTTCAAGGTCTAGCCTTGAGGCCCTCCCACAGTAGCTCCCGTTGCCTCTATGGATGAGGCCCGATTGGGTTCTCCAGCCTCGTCCCATACCAGGCTTTTGGGTGTTTAAGGAGCCGCCAGGGCAGTGAGCTTTAGATCTCACATGTCACCCTCCTCCTGTAGATGAGTGGCTCACGCCACCAGGGACTGGCCATAGCCCCCTTATTCTTCCAACAGCCAGCGATGTTGATTGGACCCTGAGTTCTGGTCTATACCTATAGCTGCCCCCAGGTGTTCTGGATGTTTGGCAGAGGGTACGCATGGAAACAGTGAGTGATGGGGAAGTCCTCAATCACCAAGGAATAAAGAGCCCACGATCTACTAGGATGAAATGATCAGTGATGTCCAACTGTGCTAAGGTGTGACAAAACCTGGACAAAAATATTGCTAAAGTCTGATAGCCATCAAGCAGCTTACTGTGCTGCAACCACAGCCATCTCAGTAGTCCAATTTTGAAGAAAACATCTCGCCAAGTGTTCATTTATTTTATAGAAAAGTCAGTAAGGTTTGTCTCAATTATAGTGTTTCATGGTGCTTCATAGAGTAAGCAATGTAAAAAAAAAAAGAAATTCTATTCCATGAGAGGCATTGCATTTTAAAGTTCTTGGCTAGAGGTTTGGCTTGGGTCTGCTAATTTATTGGACTCTCTTAGATCTGCAGACTTGGATTCTGTCATAATTAAATCCTCCTTGCTCTTACACAGTGGAAAGTCCTGAATCAACAGGAGTAACCTGGTACTGGGTTTCTCGGAATTCTAGAATTTGGTAGAAAATGATTGTGTTGGCAGATGGTAGTGCCTTTTTTTTTTTTTTTAACAGATTTTATTTGTCATTTGCACATTGGAAGCAGGGCTCTGTAACTCAGAGACTACTGCCGCATAGAAATACACAGTAACACATCGCAAAGGACATTTTTCAGAGCAAAAGAACGTAACTCCCAAACAAAAGAAAGCATACATCTAAATCAGGGGTACTCACAAACTTTCTCTTGGGGGCCAAATTTACAGTGCGGTTTGTGGCCGAGGGCCGCACCTTGGGGGCGGGGTCATTGGGGGAGGGGGCGGGGCTAGAGCAACAAAAAAAACCTGCGACCATGAGGTGGAACATAGGTCCCTGCAGCGGACGCCTTCGTCCACTGAGCCACCGGACCCCGGCATACACATCTCTCCATCTCCCTCCCTCCCTCCTCCGTCTCCCTCCCTCCTCCGTCTCCCTCCCTCTTCTGTCTCCCTCCCTCCTCCGTCTCCCTCCCTCTTCCGTCTCCCTCCCTCCTCCGTCTCCCTCCTTCCTCCATCTCCTTCCCTCTCCGTCTCCCCCCTCTATCTCCCTCCCTCTCCTTCCATATCCCTCTATCTCCCTCCCTCTCTGTCTCCCCCTCTCTGTCTCCCCCTCTCTGTCTCCCCTCTCTGTCTCCCCCTCTCTGTCTCCCCTCTCTGTCTCCCCCTCTCTGTCTCCCCCTCTCTGTCTCCCCCTCTCTGTCTCCCCTCTCTGTCTCCCCTCTCTGTCTCCCCTCTCTGTCTCCCCCTCTCTGTCTCCCCTCTCTGTCTCCCCCCTCTCTGTCTCCCCCTCTCTGTCTCCCCCTCTCTGTCTCCCCCTCTCTCTCCCTCTGTCTCCCTCTGTCTCCCTCTGTCTCCCTCTGTCTCCCTCTGTCTCCCTCTCTCTGTCTCCCCTCTCTGTCTCCCCCTCTCTGTCTCCCCCTCTCTGTCTCCCCCTCTCTGTCTCCCCCTCTCTGTCTCCCCCTCTCTGTCTCCCCCTCTCTGTCTCCCCCTCTCTGTCTCCCCCTCTCTGTCTCCCCTCTCTGTCTCCCCCCTCTCTGTCTCCCCCCCTCTCTGTCTCCCCCCCTCTCTGTCTCCCCCCTCTCTGTCTCCCCCCCTCTGTCTCCCCCCCTCTGTCTCCCCCCCTCTGTCTCCCCCCCTCTGTCTCCCCCCCTCTGTCTCCCCCCCTCTCTGTCTCCCCCCCTCTCTGTCTCCCCCCCTCTCTGTCTCCCCCCTCTCTGTCTCCCCCCCTCTCTGTCTCC